>NC_060072.1:28586590-28889621 GCF_922984935.1 Meles meles
GCCACCAGAGGTGACTGATCTCAAAGTAACACCCCAACACGAGAGTGCTCTGCGTCTGGGGACCAGCATTAACTTGGAGTCTGGTTGAAAGCACTCAAAAAACAAACAGCAAAGGATCGCAGGGGGTAATAGTGGGAACCTGGGCAGTTAGGGTCAGGGACCTAAGTCCCCGGACCCAGGACAGCCTCCCCTGGTGCGGAGCCAGAGAGAGTGCGGTGGAGAAATCAGGTCTCCGTCCCTGAGCCGCCAGTGCGCCTGAACACCAGCGCGCCCTGAGAACGAGTGGGGTCTGGCTTCCCTGAGGGGCTGGGAGCCTGGCCAGACGGCAATCCTGAAACGCGCGCGTCCCACACCCTCCCTTGGGATAGGTGCTCATAGGCACTAGCCTGGAGCTCTGGCAGCCAGAAAAACCAGACATTCCCAGCCCGGGACAGCGGGAAAATCTCAGTGTGCGATCTCTGCTCGGAACCTCTCTGGCGGTCTGGAGCTGCCTAGACAGCCACCGTGGCCCTGGTTTTGGGTACAACGAGGAGCTCCTTCATCCCCAGGGACAGTGACTCAGAACCGACTCTGCCAGCAGCTTTTGCAAAACAGTCTGAGGCTTCTCTCTGAGAGGGAGGTTGGGGTGCTGTTTGCTCTCCTCTAAACCTCCAAAAACCATCAAAAGCTGTCAAGGTGAGAGAAAGCAGATGAAAGAACATAAAAACCCCCAGAGAACAAAAGGCGGAAAAAAACAGTTTCCTGAAAAAAAAGAGCTCACCCCCTTGAGGGGAGCGGGAGGACCTAACTCAGGGAACATCATTGTCTGAAAACCCACGTGGCAGGCCCCTCCCCCAGAAAACCAACCAGGAAGGAAGAAAAAAAAAAAAAAAAAAGACTACAAGAGAACAATCACCACTACTTCATAAATACAACTTTTATTTTTAACTCTTTACCAATATTCTGGTTCTTTTTTTTTTTATACATACAGATAATTTTTAACCTATTTACCATCACACTGAGATGTCCAGTACATCAAATTCTTTAATAACCTTCTAACCTGAACTTTTTGATACATATACCCGTGTTTTTCTTTTGTTTTTCTATTTTTTTAATTCTTTTTAATTTTAACTTAGTTTAGTCTAGTTTATTCTTTTTTAATTTTTATTTTCTACTATACATATAGAGTTAAACTTCAAGGTAATCCCCTTTCCCCAATCAATGCTACCCCTATAGGCAAACCAGTTTCTAATCCCCCTGTAACTTAGGAAAGTTGAGTCCCTTAACAAAAACATCAAGATACCTTCAGGAAGAATCAAAATAACCTTCCTCACCCACACTGAGAATCTATAACCATTCTCCCAATTTTTCCTTCTGTCAGTGTTTCTGTGAATTTGTGTTTGTCCTGATAATATATAAACCTTATACTTGGGGTTCTTTCTGATGAGGTTCTTCCCTTTTTTTTTGCTTATATATACATATTTTTTTCTCTTGTCATATACTTTTATCACTCTTTTTGTCTGTCTGTTTTTGTTTGTATACTCCACAAATCTTACCTTGTGGCCCATTTGGGCTGAGCCTTCTCTTTTATCTTCCCTTTTTTTCCCCTATCTCTCTCTCTCTTTTTTTTTCCCTTTTTTCTTTCCCCCCCTTTTTTCTTTCTTCTTCTCTATTTCTTTTTCTTTTCTTTTTTCTCTCATTTGGGTGGGGAATCCTGATTGCACAGAAGCGTTCCAGGGTGCACATTGACTGCACCACAATCGATAAGTCCAGCTGCATCTGTTTAGTCATCTCTTACCAAAATGACTAGGAGGAGGAATACCCAACAGAAGAAAAATACAGAGGATGGGCCTTCTGCAACAGAGCTAATGGCTATCGACATAGACAATACGTCAGAAAAGGAATTCAGACTAACAATTATCCAGGCAATAGCTAGGTTGGAGAAAGCCATGGATGACCAAACAGAATTGATTAGGGCAGAACTGAAAGCCACCAGGAATGATGTTCACAATGTTAGGGCAGAACTGAAAGCCACCAGGGATGATGTTCAAAATGCTCTCAATGAGTTCCAATCCAATCTAAATTCTCTAAAAGCTAGGGTAACTGAGACAGAAGATAGAATTAGTGATCTGGAGGACAAACAGATAGAGAGAAAGGATCAAGAGGAAGCCTGGAACAAACAGCTCAGAAGCCACGAAAACAGAATCAGGGAAATAAACGATGCCATGAAACGTTCCAACGTCAGAATTATTGGAATCCCTGAAGGGGAAGAAAAAGAAAGAAGTCTAGAAGATATAGTGGAAGAAGTTGTCTATGAAAATTTTCCCACTCTCACGAATGGAAACAATGTTCATGTACTAGAGGCAGAAAGATTTCCTCCCAAGATTTTAGATTCTCGAAAGTCCTCACGGCACCTTATCATTAAAATGGGGAATTATGTTTCAAGAGAGACCCTCTTAAAAGCAGCTAGGACAAAGAAGCTTCTTACATACAGAGGAAAGCCCATTAGAATAACGTCAGACCTTTCCACAGAGACCTGGAAAGCCAGGAAGGGCTGGCAAAACATATTCAGAGTACTAAATGAGAAGAACATGCAACCAAGAATACTCTATCCAGCAAGACTGACATTTAAAATGGAAGGAGAGATAAAGCGTTTCCAAGCCCGGCAAGGCTTAAAAGACTATGCAACCACCAAACCGACACTGCAGGAAATATTAAGGGGGGTCCTATAAAAGAGAAAAAATCCTAAGAATATCATTGAACAGAAATATAGAAACAATCTATAGACAGAAAGACTTCAAAGGCAACACGATGTCAATAAAAACCTATCTCTCAATAATCACTCTCAATGTGAATGGCCTAAATGCGCCCATAAAACGACACAGGGTTGCAGATTGGATAAAACGACAGGACCCATCCATATGTTGTCTACAAGAGACCCATTTTGAACCTAAGGATACACCCAGACTGAAAGTGAAGGGATGGAGAAGCATCTTTCATGCCAATGGGCCTCAAAAGAAGGCCGGAGTAGCGATTCACATATCAGATAAATTAGATTTTAAACTAAAGACTGTAGTCAGAGATACAGAAGGACACTACATAATTCGTAAAGGGACTATCCGACAAGACGATCTAACAATTGTGAATATCTATGCCCCCAATATGGGAGCACCCAATTACATAAGAAAACTATTAATCAAGATAAAGAGTCATATTGATACGAATACAATAATAGTAGGAGATCTTAATACACCTCTCTCAGAAATAGACAGATCATCAAAGCAGAAAATTAATAAAGAAATAAGAGCATTGAATGAAACATTGGACCAGATGGACCTCATCGACGTATACAGAACATTCCACCCTAAAACAACAGAATACTCATTCTTCTCAAGTGCACATGGAACCTTCTCCAGAATAGACCACATACTGGGTCACAAAGCAGGACTCAACCGATACCAAAAGACTGACATTATTCCCTGCATATTCTCCGATCACAATGCTTTGAAACTGGAGCTCAATCACAAGGAAAAGTTCAGAAGGAACTCAAACACCTGGAAGCTAAAGACCACCTTGCTTAAGAATGCTTGGATCAACCAGGAGATCAAAGACGAACTTAAACAATTCATGGAAACCAATGAGAATGAAGACACCTCGGTCCAAAACCTATGGGATACAGCAAAGGCGGTTCTAAGGGGGAAATACATAGCCATCCAAGCCTCCCTCAAAAACATTGAAAAATCCAGAATACACCAGCTGTCTCTACACCTTAAAGAACTGGAGAATCAACAACAAATCAAACCAACTCCACATGCAAGAAGGGAAATAATCAAGATTAGAGCAGAGATCAATGAGGTAGAAACGAGAGATACAGTAGAACGTATCAATGAAACTAGAAGCTGGTTTTTTGAAAGAATCAATAAGATCGATAAACCATTGGCCACACTAATCCAAAAGAAAAGAGAGAAAGCCCAAATTAATAAAATTATGAATGAAAAGGGAGAGATCACAACTAACACCAAGGAAATAGAAACAATCATCAGAAATTATTACCAACAGTTATATGCCAATAAGCTAAGCAACCTAGATGAAATGGATGCATTCCTGGAAAGCTACAAACTCCCAAAATTGAACCAGGAAGAAATTGACAACCTGAATAGACTGATATCTAGCAATGAGATTGAAGCAGTGATCAAAAACCTCCCAAAAAACAAGAGCCCAGGACCTGACGGATTCCCTGGGGAATTCTACCAAACTTTCAAAGAAGAAATAACACCAATTCTCCTGAAGCTGTTCCAAAAAATGGAAGCAGAAGGAAAACTTCCAGACTCTTTTTATGAAGCCAGCATTACCCTGATCCCCAAACCAGGCAAAGACCCTACCAAAAAAGAGAATTTCAGACCAATATCACTGATGAATATGGATGCTAAAATTCTCAACAAGATCCTAGCAAACAGGATCCAGCAGCACATTAAAAAGATTATCCACCATGACCAGGTGGGATTCATCCCTGGGTTGCAAGGTTGGTTCAACATTCGCAAATCAATCAGTGTGATAGAACACATCAATAAGAGAAGAGAGAAGAACCACATGGTCCTCTCAATTGATGCAGAAAAAGCATTTGACAAAATCCAGCATCCATTCCTGATGAAAACGCTTCAAAGTATAGGGATAGAGGGAACATTCCTGAACTTCATAAAATCTATCTATGAAAGACCCACAGCAAATATCATCCTCAATGGGAAAAAGCTTGCAGCCTTCCCGTTGAGATCAGGAACACGACAAGGATGCCCACTCTCACCACTCTTGTTCAACATAGTATTAGAAGTTCTAGCAACAGCAATCAGACAACAAAGAGAAATAAAAGGTATCCAAATTGGCAAGGAAGAAGTCAAACTCTCTCTCTTCGCAGATGACATGATTCTTTATATGGAAAACCCCAAAGACTCCACCCCCAAACTACTAGAACTCATACAGCAATTCAGTAACGTGGCAGGATACAAAGTCAATGTACAGAAATCAGTGGCTTTCTTATACACCAACAATGAAAATACAGAAAGGGAAATTAGAGAATCAATTCCATTTACTATAGCACCAAGAACCATAAGATACCTGGGCATAAACCTAACCAAAGAAGTAAAGGACCTATACTCGAGGAACTACAAAACACTCATGAAAGAAATTGAAGAAGACACAAAAAGATGGAAGACTGTTCCATGGTCTTGGATTGGAAGAATAAACATTGTTAAAATGTCTATACTGCCTAGAGCAATCTATACTTTTAATGACATTCCGATCAAAATTCCACCGATATTTTTCAAAGAGCTGGAGCAAATAATCCTAAAATTTGTATGGAGCCAGAAGAGACCCCGAATTGCTAAGGAAATGTTGAAAATCAAAAACAAAACTGGCGGCATCACGTTACCCAATTTCAAGCTTTACTACAAAGCTGTGATCACCAAGACAGCGTGGTACTGGCATAAAAACAGACACATAGACCAGTGGAACAGAGTGGAGAGCCCAGATATGGACCCTCAACTCTATGGTGAAATAATCTTCGACAAAACAGGAAAAAATATTCAATGGAAAAAAGACAGTCTCTTCAATAAATGGTGCTGGGAAAACTGGACAGCTATATGTAGAAGAATGAAACTCGACCCTTCTCTTACACCGTACACAAAGATAAACTCGAAATGGATAAAAGACCTCAACGTGAGACAGGAATCTATCAGAATCCTAGAGGAGAACATAGGCAGTAACCTCTTCGATATCAGCCACAGCAACTTCTTTCAAGATATGTCTCCAAAGGCCAAGGAAACAAAAGCAAAAATGAACTTTTGGGACTTCATCAAGATCAAAAGCTTCTGCACAGCAAAGGAAAAAGTCAACAAAACAAAGAGGCAACCCACGGAATGGGAGAAGATATTTGCAGATGACAGTACAGACAAAAGGTTGATATCCAGGATCTATAAAGAACTTCTCAAACTCAACACACACAAAACAGATAATCATATCAAAAAATGGGCAGAAGATATGAACAGACACTTCTCCAATGAAGACATACAAATGGCTATCAGACACATGAAAAAATGTTCATCATCACTAGCCATCAGGGAGATTCAAATTAAAACTACATTCAGAAACCACTTGACACCAGTTAGAATGGCCAAAATTAGCAAGACAGGAAACAACGTGTGTTGGAGAGGATGTGGAGAAAGGGGAACCCTCTTACACTGTTGGTGGGAATGCAAGTTAGTGCAGCCACTTTGGAGAACAGTGTGGAGATTCCTCAAGAAATTAAAAATAGAGCTTCCCTATGACCCTGCAATTGCACTGCTGGGTATTTACCCCAAAGATACAGATGTAGTGAAAAGAAGGGCCATTTGTACCCCAATGTTTATTGCAGCAATGGCCACGGTTGCCAAACTGTGGAAAGAACCAAGATGCCCTTCAACGGATGAATGGATAAGGAAGATGTGGTCCATATACACAATGGAGTATTATGCCTCCATCAGAAAGGACGAATACCCAACTTTTGTAGCAACATGGACGGGACTGGAAGAAATTATGCTGAGCGAAATAAGTCAAGCAGAGAGAGTCAAGTATCATATGGTCTCACTTATTTGTGGAGCATAACAAATAACATGGAGGACATGGGGAAATGGAGAGGAGAGGGAGTTGAGGGAAACTGGAAGGGGAGATGAACCATGAGAGACTATGGACTCTGAAAAACAACTAGAGGGTTATGAAGGGGCGGCAGGGGGGTGGGGGGGTTGGGAGGCTGAGGAACCAGGTGGTGGGTAATAGGGAGGGCACGTACTGCATGGAGCACTGGGTGTGATGCCAAAACAATGAACACTGTTATGCTGTAAATAAACAAATAAAAATAAATAAATTTTAAAAATATATATATCATGGCAAATACTCAGACATGTGATTGTTTGCACGTTTCCTTGGTGCAGATGCAATCCAGAACTCCTCTCCCAAACCATCACATGAAAAAAAAAAATATTGAATACAATTTTATAAGCCTTCTCGAAGAGATATAAAATTGGCTATGGGTTAGTAGTTTCTAGAGTTGTCAGTCATTCATGCCTGGAGATACTTTTCCTGGAAGAAACATGTTCATGGTAACCTGAAGATATCCTGAGGAATGGGTCAAAAAATGGTAATAATAAACAGTGTTGCAAGTAGTGTGGAAAATAAGTGAGCACTAAAATCTAAATAAATAATAAAACGATAACTCCATTTTAAACAAAATCATTTCCATTCTACATGTGATAATTCTGTGTTGGTAAAAGTCTGGTGACTGTCCCAGGCACTCCGCTATATTTTCTGCTGAATTTTTATACTAAACTATATTTGCTCTCCAGTTAAAGAAACTTCCATTATTAGAGACATTGTGGTAGACTTCATAATGAAAGATAAATGTTCTACCAGGGAAGGAAAATACTCTTTAATTTAGAAATGTAGAAAAAAAGTATTCTCTAGATTTCTTATTTTACATTTTCTTTCAGTTAATGAAAAAAAAAATGACAAATGCCCCATGAAGTTATGAAACAGCTAAAAGTAGAAAGCAACATTAGCTAATGCAATAAAATATAATCTGTGATTAATTATTGAGCACACATTCCTGAATTAGGCCCTAGTAGAGGTTAGGGACATGAACAACTTCACTGAGGGAGAAAATTGAATTTACCAGGCATAAGCTCCTTCTGGTGTCATGACTCAAACTTGACTATAATAATAATATAATAGCCATCATTTATTAAGTGCATACTATGTGTCCAGCACTGTGAAGTGATTTACATATATTATAGTATTTGCTCTTGGTAAGATGCCTTTGAAGGAGATACCATTACCTTCATTTTGTAGATGACAAAACTGGAGCTCACCCAGGACAGGTCACTTGCTCATGTCCTCGGCCCTGGTGAGTAGCCAAGTTGATTTCAAACCCACTGTGTGTGATACACACCCGATCATTGCACCCATTACTTCCTTTCTATCATCACTGAGTTTCTCTCTCTCTCTTTCTTTTTTTTCTTTAATATTTTATTCATTCGACAGAGAGAAATCACAACTAGGCAGAGAGGCAGGCAGAGAGAGGAGGAAGCAGGCTCCCTGTGGAGCAGAGAGCCTGATGCGGGGCTCAATCCCAGGACCCTGGGATCATGACCTGAGCCAAAGGCAGAGGCTTTAACCCACTGAGCCACCCAGGCGCCCCTAGTTTGTCTCTCTTTCTAATGCAACTTTTCCCTGGTCCCTAGCTGTTACTGATTCTACATATTCCTGAATTTCTGTATTTTTACCTGTTTCTAGAAGAAATTCAAGCAAGCTTGGCCCTTTACAGAATGATTTTTAATTATCAGTATGCCATTTATTTCAAAACTGAACTTCTTGGTTGCAAATACCAGTTTTACTGATCATTTTTTCTATAACTTTAGGAAAATTAGTTTGCTCACCCCTCTCATCTTCAAAAGTGGAGAGAATATGGGATCTATATTGTAGGGTTGTTGTGAAATAAAAGAATATATTTCATTAAAAGCCCTTATAGTCATACCTGATACACGGTAAACTTCTATAAATGTTAGCTATTTAACTTAATGCAATTTTATTAATGATCTAAAATCTAGATGCTAACAAAATATTTCAAAAATTTTATATTAAAGTACTAGTGCTTCAGTAGATAGATCACTAAGGAATAAAAAACCCTTCATTTGTACTACTGTATATTTTAGCTTTTTTAAAAATGTTTATTTTTTCTATTTTTAAATTCTTTCTACTTTCTCCATTATATTCCTCTGAATTTAGCCTCTAGGTGTTTCAACAGGGTGATTGAAAAAAAAATTAAATGGAATAGGTATAATATTAAAGTCTTGCCCTTAAGACTTTAGGGCATTCTCTCTCTGGTGTGGTGAGAAACCCCCAAGTTGCAAATGTGAAAAATAATTAAGGATTGTATATGTCCGCCTGCTCAAAACAAGTTACCAGACTGATCCTCTTGTCATAAAGATAATCTATTTTTGTCTGTGTTAATTGGATGATATTCAGCAACTCAAGGTGATAACCTTTGTCTGCTTTCTGCTGGTCAATATTCTCTTGTAAGATATATCAAAAACATGGGCAAACTGGAGTATCTCAGAGGAGAATTATCCGTTTATGCCTACGAGAGGGAGACTTGAAATCATGTTGTATGCGAAACAGAGAATCTTGGAGGTTTAGTATTAAAAAGGAAATACTTGGAGTGTTTGTAGAGCTGTCACATGGAGTCAGGATCAATTAGAACTTCTGAGGTGGCTTCACAGGGCAAACTGAGGACAAAGGTGTGAAGGGTGCAAGGAAAGCTTATGTCATACCAACATAGCACATTTTCTAGCACGGAAGTGAGCTTTACTACATGGAGCGGACTGTTTTGTGAGCAAGTCACTTTATGGAAATATTCAGGGAAGCACTGCATCTCTCTGTGGACTCTTATCAGTGTATCTTAAGCTCTAATTTGGGACTAATGCCACTGTGCACAGAAAATGGGAACTAGAAGGGCAATGCATTTAATTTTATATAAGTAATTTTTTAAAAGAATATTCTATATTCATTCTAAGGCTATGTTCTTCTTTCTTTTTTAATAATAAAGTGTTACTGTCACATGGTGATGAAATTTGTGATATAAATGTGCCCTGATCAAATCCAGGCTGTGTCCTAGCACCTATGAAATCTTGGGCAATAATGTGTCTTTCTGAACCTCAGTTTTTCCAACTGTAAAATGAGGATAATAGTCTTAACCATACAAGCTGTTTTAAGGATCGAAAGAGATGATGCCCAGAAGGTGCTCTGTGGCTGTTTGGTATGTAGTACCTGCTCATTAAATGCCTGCTTCTCCAGTGAAAAATATTTACCCTAGGAAATGATAATGTTAGTAAAAAGAACTTTACACAGTTTATTTATTCATTTAACTACTGAATAGTTTATACATTCATATGGCCCACGATTCAAAAAGCTCCAAGGGTCCCATATCTGACACCAGCTGTCACCAATTTCTTTTCCCTGAAAGCACCAATTGTTATGTTTTTTTTATATGGTTTCAGAGGTATTTCATGCAAGTGTAAGCTAATACATATAGGTATATATATATATATATTCTGCTTTGCTTTCTGTATAACTGACTGCATTTAATGCCCACTGTTCTGTAATTTCTTTTTAAAATAATATATCTTGTTTATAATTTTATTAACAGTATGTGAAGAGGTTCATCATTGTGTTTATGTATTCTGTTATATTCTATGTCTTGCAGTCTATTGATATCAAGTTGTATTAACTGCTTAGTCCTCTGGGCCTTTCACTATTTTGCTACAAAAATCTACCATAACCTTCTTGTACATAGATCCTTTCATATGCTTGTGATATCTGTAGGAAACATTTCTAGAAGTAGAATTTTTACATAAACATTTACTGATGTTTATAATTTTGATGGATTTTGCCACATTACTTTTATAGATGTTCTAACAGTTAAAACTCTTCCTAGCAATATATTCAAATTCCTGTTACCTCTCTCTTTCATCAATATGGTATGACACACTTTGATCTTTTTCTATGTAGTAGTGAAAAATGGTATCTCAGTGTATGCTTAATTTATATTTCCCTTATGAGTGAAATTGAGTGAGGTTGTTTTTTTTTTTCATGTCTATGTGGTAGGCAGAATTCGAAGGATGTCCCCCTAATATTCTCATTCCTGCCATAAAGATAATCTAATCAAATACTGATTTAGGCACTGCTGTGAAAGGGCTTGGCAGATGTAATTAAAGTTAATTATCAGGTGACCTTAAAAAAAGGAGATTATCCTAGATTATTTTAGTGGGCCCAATTTAGTCACAGAGGTCCTTGAAAAAAGAAGAGGAAAGTGGAAGAGAGATGCATCAAAAGAGGAAGGCAGGACAGACAAGGCAGAAGGGGAGCTCAGGGAGCTTCGAAGCATGAAAATGACTCCATCCACCATTGCTGGCTTTGAAGATGGAGGAGCAGGGCATTAACCAAAGGATATAGATAGCCTCTAGGACCTGAGAACAACTACCAGCTCACAGCCAGCAAAGAAAATGGGGACCTTAGTTCTCTAAACATATGGAGCTGAATTCTGACAACAACCTGAATGTATTTGGAAGCTTCAGAGCCATACACTAAAGAGGATGAATTTGGTGAATTTTAATGAATGTAAATTTCACCTCAATAAAAACAAAACAGGGACATAATAAAATATATTTTTGAGTTAGTAAGTGATAGAATATTTTTTATAACATTCCAGGAAGGAAATATGAGACATGGATTTTTATATCTTTCAAATTCAAAGCCATTGACAGCCAATCAAATGAAGTGATGAACAATCTAGCATCTGGGAATGTCATTCCCATGAGCACTTCCTGAGAAATCTATTAGCAAATGAGCATCTGCCACTACAAAATGACTAGAACTATTTCATCATAAGGTTTGTGGGGGTGTGGAGTGAATATATTTAATTGTAGAACCAAGAGAAGATAAAGATGAATCATGACAGAATAGTGTGTAAATATAATATGCTCAGTTGGTTGAGCAGCAGACTCCTGATTTTGGCTCAGGTCATGATCTCAGGGTCCTGGGATCAGCCCTGCACTGAGCTCCATGCTCAGCAGGGAGTCTGCTTGAGGATTCTCTTCCTGCTTGTGTACAAGCTCTCTCTCTCTCTAAAATAAGTAAATAAATCTTAAAAAAACAAAATAGAGAGAGAAAGAGAGAGAGTGAGAGAAGGGAGAGGATTAATGGAAAGTAGAATTAGTTCCCTGATATTTTCATAGATATTAGTAGGTAGTATAATAGCATAACCTGAGAGTCACAATCAAGTATAAATTCGATATGCTTAGGAATAAAAGCATAAAAACTAAAATTATATCCAGTGATTAAAATTGGAAAATGAGAGGAAAGAAGAAAGAGAAGTGAAGAAAGGAGCAGGTATTGCCCAATCTCAACATTATTCATACTAAAAACTAAATTTCCAAAAGAAGGGTTGAATTAAGGTTGTGTATAAAATTGAATTATTAACACAAAAGTAATCTGGCTTAAGTCAGGATCCCAGGATCTTGAGGTCATGCCCCACAGTTGGACTCTGCGCTCAGTGGGGAGTCTGCTTAGGATTTTCTCTCCCTCTCCCTCTGCTCCTCCCCACACCACGTGTGTGTGTGCGCGTGTGTGCATGCACACGCACGCCTGCGCTGTCTCAGTCTCCAACATAAATAAATAAGTCTTTAAAAAATACACAGAGGTAATCATAGAGCAAAAATATATTCGTTCTAAATATCACATAAAATAACAAAACCATAGAGACATGAAACCACAAAGTAAAAGATATGAAAAAATAACATGAAGCAATACTGTAGAATGAGGACAAAATGTATTAGTCATATCAGTAATGTAACTTTATGGCACATATCAAAAGGAATTTTTTTCAGGTCGGCTAACAGCAAAATCTGACCCACAGCTCCTTGAAGTGACACATTTACAGAAATGTAGAAGGTTAAATGGAAAGGATTAGCAAAGAAATAATAGGCAAATCTAAGTATAATGAAAACATAAGTCCTGATGTTAATAACTGATAAAATAGAATTCAGGCCAAAAAAAAATAGTTTTCTTTGGAGCATTATGCCAATTCTATATTTAAATGAAACCTCTTATTTCAGAATTTTTAAGTATTTGAGAAGAATTCCCTTCTCTTGGATAAACATCTAGAAGTAGAATCTCTGTGTCTAAGATACCTATGTTTACCTTTTATAAAGAAAAACAAAAAAACTACCTACCTTTTCCCAAAGTGACTGAATCTATATTCACCAGCAATGAATGAGACTTAGAATGCTCCCCATCCCCCAATATGTGAACTTGTCAGTCTTTTCATTTTGGCCATCCTACTGTGTGTGTAGTGGTATCTGATAGACAATGTAACTTTTATATTCCTGATAACTAATAATACTGAGCACTTGTTCATGTGGAATCAGACATTATTTTCACATATGTGTTCTGTGTACAACTGTATTTTTTCTGCAATGCTCCAGTCATGTGTATATTGGATCTTCCAGATTCACCTATATTTCTCTTTCTATTTTTTTTTATTCCTGAAGATCTGCTAACTTCTATTTTACATTCTCCTCTTCTATTGGCATATTCTCCTTAAGCTATTCCCTCTCCTCTTTGCATGACTTTGCATAGAGAATTACTTCAGGATCTATTTTTTTTTTAAAGACTTTACTTATTTATTTATTTGATATGGAGCAAGAGAAAGAGCACAGCAGGGCAGAGGGGCAGAGGGAAAGGGAGAAACAGTCTCCCTGCTCAGTAGGAAGCCCCATGTGGGACTTGATTCCAGAACCCTGGGATCATGACCTGAGTCCAAGGCAGGCACTTAAACAACTGAGCCACCCAGGCACCGCCAGGATCTTTTTTTAATGATAAAGAAATACCTGGTCTCAGTTTTAATAAACTTCATGAAAACAATTTTCTTGTGAGTTTAATATATTTAATCTGTTTTTCTGTTACTTTCTTTTGATTCTTATAGCATATTTTTATCAATCACTTTTGGGTTATATTTTGAGTAAATTTTAAGGTTGTGTATTTTCTATGCCATTTATTTTGGAGGGGTTCATGAGAAGTAATCATAATTTGCCTACATTTCCCTTTGATGCAGGATTTTGGGTGAAAGTTTCTTCACTCTGTATTCTTGTGCCCAAAGGGATGGTAGCTGTGGCATTTTCACACACACACACACACACACACACACGGAGAAAATAAATGTATATCTCTTCTCTTTTGCTTCCAGGAGACAACTACTTACAACTTTGGGCTATCATTCAGTCTCCCTGTACTTTTCAGACTTTTAGTTCAGAAAGTGGCTCTTGAAAAGTACTCGGATTTTGAGCTCTCTGGCTCCCGAGGTCTCTGCCACATTTCTGTTCCATTGCCACTGTTCTTGGAAACCCCTCACTTACTCCGAAATTGGGGGTTCCAGCTGTCTCTTGGTTTTACTGAAAATGTGTTTTGTACTGCTGTTTCCTGGTCTCTTTTCTGCTTTCTATGATTTGTAAGAAGATATGAGGGGGATAGAAATCTAAGTTGCCATCTTCAAACTGGCAGTGATAGTTTAAAACTTTTGTTGTTTCATAAAAATCTTACATCAATATCTGGCCTCCTTCTCCCTGTTTTATTTTTAAAAAACATTCTAGTTACATTTTCAGATGTTGCTATTTCATGAAATTCAGGTGTCTGGAAACACTGGGTGAGACTGGATGAGAATCTAAAAATTCTTCCCAGTTTTAATTTTTATTTTTTTCGGTGTTGGGCACTGTCTGTTTTCCCTTTCTACTGGTAGTGAGGATAGATGAATGCAAGCTGCCATTTGTCATAACAAAGATGCTTTCTGGGGGCAGAGCCATGGCTTGGTGAAGAATTCCTTCTGCTTGATTCCTAAAGGCTCAAAGCCCTGGCAGAGTCTATAGTCAAGAGACAGTGTTACTATTGTCTGCCTGATACAATCCCTGGCAGGCTTCAGTTGTATTTATTTGAAGTAGCAGAATAGAGCTTCTTCACCAGTGGCCACACAAACTGCTGGAGCTTTCAATTCATTCATTAGTTAATTATATATGGATTTTGGGGGAGGGTGAATGAATGTGTGTGTGTGTGTGTGTGTGTGTGTGTGTGTGTACATGCTGATCATCACTAGGGAGCCCCTCTCCCTTTGATATTAGATTTTATAGATTCACATACAGCATGAGTTATGTCTTTTAGCAAATCCAATGTTTAAAAAATCAATATTTACAAGCATCATTTGACAAAGAGATTTATTTTTGGTTGGCTTCAAATGACAAAATTCCACAGTGCGTTTCAAATGAGTTGATTTATTACCATTACTACCACCTCAAATTTTACTGGCAAAAATTTCAGCACACACCAACTGTGTATTGTGTGGTACACGCACACACACGCACACACACACACATATATATTTAGGTACTTCAGTACATAGGAATCCCCTCTAGTATTGTTTACAGCTAACCATTTGATAGAAGCCAGATCACTTCTGACTTGAGCTAAGAACAATCACAACATTGTACTACAGAGCTACCTTCCTTAGCTTTGGAAAGGTCTCATCAAAGATGGCAGTGAATAAATAATCTGGGAGTACACATAGTTCTTGATAAATGGACAGTGTCTTATTAAAAGCTGTTTAAAGAAGGGTAGTGCCCTTCTGCAACCACAGAAGACAATGGATAATCTTAGTTTTGCTAAGCACGCAGAAACTATATACTCCTATTTCATCAGATCCTGAGATATTTTGTAAGACTGACCCACAGTAAGCAAATTTTGAAAGGATTTTTCTACAGACTCACCCCCAAATTTACTAGACCACAACAGGCACTGTCCCTTTCCAGAGACCAGAATACTAAAATCTGTTCTCCTGGGTACCTCTTTTATAGTACCAGGAGAAAGTCAAGAAAAATGGAATTTTACTCCTGAGAACCTGCTGTGCTCCCAGAATTTTACATGTTATCTCATTGTCATCTCATTGAATTATCAAGCAATTAATACAGTGCAGATCAGAATTCAGCTATTATGTGTTAAAAAGGCCCATGTTGTCTCTATTCTTCTCTTGTCTCAAGAGAAATAGAACTTGTCATCTGAAGGTTTGAGGTGAACATAGGAATAGAGCAAAAAGATCCAGATGATCTTGAGGTAGGATTCCACCAAGACGTCTGTAAAATCCCAGTGGCTTTCTCTATTAAGATGTTGTAATCAACATAATCATAATTGAATCAGAGCTTTAAATTTATGAAATCCTTGCTTAATACAAAGCCCCTGACATGTCCTGTGCCATTCCCCCTTTCTTCTGCTATACCCAAGAACTAAGAGTTTTATCTGTTTTCCTCTTTAAACTTTTTCTTTTTACCCTTTACATGCTTTCTCTGCTCAAAAATGCCTGTGGAGTTAGTCGTGATCAACCTTGCATCTCCCCATTCATTTATAAACCTGAAGATCAGCATACGGGTATTTTAATTTTCACTTTCAGTGGGAAAGGGGTGGGTTGTTCTTTTCTTCCTGGTTTTGCAACCCATTAACCTATAGATTCACTGAAGTGTCCCAGATAAAATACAGGATCGTTCCGGCCAGATGTATGTATGTTTTCTTTCTTGCTTGCTTACTTGCTTTCTTGCTTTCTAAGTCAAAACTTCTCCCTTGTAATCTAAGCCATTTTTCCTGTTAAAATTTCTTACATATGCAACCATCCCTGATGCCCAAAGGTAGGTCCACAGTGACCTCCTCCCATCACTACAAGGCTAAGTTCAGTCTCCCAAGAATTTGGAATTTGGAATGGAGAGGCAACAACTCATTCATCCAAATGCCAGCTCTCTAGAGAAAAGTTTTACATGCTTCCACTGCTAAAACTCTTGAACTATATTAGTTTATACCTTCTCAGGGATTTCATTCAGTATTTATTTTAATTCCATGAGCTATCCAAGCTTGCTCCTTTTTGTGGCTTAAGTTTGCCATCATCTATTTTAATTACTTGTACAATAATACATCTAAAATAATGTATTCACTAATTCTTGATATAGTCTCTTATCTTGTTAAGTGGAGCCAAACTCCTTTCCTTTTTTTACTGTCCCCTCTTAAAGCCCCAAGTCTAAAGTTAATCCTAAATCTCAGTTCTGTGATACATTTCCCCTGGCCCCCACTGTGTCTGTAGCATTAGAGTTTGAGTTGTTTAAACGATATGTGTTTCAAATATCTACAAATAAGATATTCACTTAAGTAATACAAATACAAATCTAGACATGTGTATATAAACATGCTTTGTATATATACACATGTTTATAGATGCATATATATATATATATATACATACACACACACACACACAGATATTGTGTGTGTGTCTGTGTGTCTGTGTGTGTGTAGTCAAAGAAATCAAATTACTGGGTCGAAATGTTTGGTGTTTCCTTTCCATATGAGAAGTATTTGCAAACCATTTCTTGGCTAAATCACCCTCTTAACTCCATCTCTGAATACTTTGTTTACCTGGAGCAAAACAGATTGTTAAGCATCTAGCAGACGTATCTACATGCTCTAGTTAATTTGCTTCACTGCCACTCATTTAGTCATATGTCAAGCAATCCTGAGATATTTTTGGGATCACCACCCACAACAAACTAAATGCTATTTCAGCTTTTGTATCACTTATTCTTAGGAATTTAAAAAAGCACATTTTCCCCAGAGACAAGGAAAGATGATTTCTTCCCTCTGCTTCCTGGGAAGAATTATACTTCTCTCTTTTCATAAAGCTATAGAGCTATTGGACCATACTTTGACCTTCAAAGCTGATATCACTGTCTCCATTTTTACAGAAAGATTTCTTTGAGGAGTATCTGTAATCCCAGACACAACTAGACATTACTCACTTCACAGAGGCAGCACTTTCGAGCTCTCTGTGAGCTCAGCTGGCTGCCTGGGAGACAACAGATTAGGAATTTCTTGAGGGTCTAACTTTTCTCCTTCTGGTCAGTACTTATTCCTCAGTCATGAGATCATGGTACTCAAGATTCATCAAAAAGAGATTTGCATCAAGAAAAAGGTGAAACTAACTGGAATTTAAATAAAAAGTTGAAAAAAAAAAAAGACAAAAAAGGTGAGGTTTTGGGGCACCTGGGTGGCTCAGTGGGTTAAAGCCTCTACCTTCGGCTCTGGTCGTGGTCCCAGGGTCCTGGGATCGAGCCCCACGTCGGGCTCTCTGCTCCGCAGGGAGCCTGCTTCCTCCTCTCTCTCTGCCTGCCTCTCTGCCTAGTTGTGATTTCTCTCTGTCAAATAAATAAAATATTTAAAAAAAAAAAGTGAGGTTTTGTAATTTTACTGCCCTTTACAGCTTTCTGAGCCTACTAGATTGCATGTGGAATTTTGTTCACTCTGGTTCTCAAAATTATGTTTTTTGCTAGGGAATAGGATAGTGGCCCATTTCGTGATGCCGAGCCAAGTGCAGTACTTTGAAGGTGAAGCATTTTGGAAAACAGTGTGGCAATTCCTTAAGAAATTAAAAATAGGGGTGCCTGGGCGGCTCAGTGTGTTAAACCTCTGCCTTCGGCTCGTGTCACGATCCCAGGGTCCTAGGATTGAGCCCCACATCAGGCTCTCTGCTCTGCGGGGAGCCTGCTTTCTCCTCTCTCTCTGCCTGCCTCTCTGCCTACTTGTGAGCTCTGTCTGTCAAATAAATAAATAAAATATTTAAAAAAATTAAAAATAGAGCTACTCTATAACTCTGCAATTGCACTACTGGGTATTTACCCCAAAGATACAGAGGTAGTGAAAAGAAGGACCATATGCACCCCTATGTTCATAGCAGCAATGTCCACAGTCACCAAACTGTGGAAAGAACCAAGATGCCCTTCAACGGACAAATGGATAAAGAAGATATGGCCCATATATACAATGGAGTATTTATGCCTCCATCAGAAAGGATGAATATCCAACTTTTGCATTAACATGGACTGGACTGGAAGAGATTCTGCTGAGTGAAATAAGTCAAGCAGAGAGAGTCAATTATCATATGGTTTCAGTTACTTGTGGAGCATAAGGAATAACACAGAGGACATTGGGAGAGGGAGAGGAGAAGTGAGTTGGGGGGAATTGGAGGAGACAAACCATGAGACTGTGGACTCTGAAAAGCAAACTGAGGGTTTTGGAGGGGCAAGGGTGGGAGTGGGGGGTTGGGTGAGCCTGGTGGTGGGTATTATGGAGGGCACATATTGCATGGAACACTGGGTGTGGTGCATAAACAATGAATTTTATAACACTGAAAAAAATAATTAAAAAAAAAAAAAAGCATGCAAACTGCATAATTTCCCCCCCTCTGGAACAGAGATATATCCTTCTCTTTTAGCTTTCCTCAGTCCGATCGGCCAAGAGAGGAAGTGTGAGGCAAACTTTTGCTGAGTCCTATGAGGCTCTCTCAGAATTGATTTTAATCCTAATCTTTTACTGGAGATGATTTTTTCTCAATTGGAATATTACTTCAAGTTGCAAGCCTTCATTCCTGGCTTGCTGTGTGTCTGGGCTCTACTGTTAGCCAGGAAAGTCCTATAGAGTCATATTGCTAAAAGAGTCCACACATTTCAGTGAGCATCTGCATGCAAGCATTGTGTAGGTCTGCTCTGACCCAAGCAGAGTCCATTTTAACACTTTCCTCATTCAGGCTCTGCAAATCCCCGCAACTGCAAAAGAACAGCTGGAAAGGAAGCTGTCGGGATTGTTAACCCTCAGTTGTTAAGTCAAATCTTTCAAAATTAAGAAAAGGAATGAAAAACTATAATAAGCATGATTATTCCAGATTAATGAATAGAAATGACTACAAATGAACAGAAAGGCACCTGGTATTAAATATTTGGCTAACTCCTAAAACTATTTTGGATGCAGTTTCCCTCACATCTGGTTAGTTTAGATATTTTGGAATAAGGGCAGAGTCAGGGAGAATTGACAGAATTATCTGGATAAGTTAGTTTTACATTTTCTTATCATCACAGAGACAAAAACTCACATTTAATGAAAAATTCATTAGTCTAAATATGGGAACTGATTCTCAATATTTTATACTTAAACTATTTTTATTCCTTAATGTTAACTGAAGGAAAAAGGTCAATATTTATGTAATATATACTAATGTTTTTAGACATTTGGCTGTTCATATTTTGTATTTCAGAACTACTTTAATGTTCAAATTCAACCAATATTAATGATACAGAGAACTTGCTTTCTGTTTGAGCTAGAATACACAGTCCGATGCGGTCTTATTGAAAATGATGAGAAGAAATAATATCATGTTAAGAACAACAATTATGACTTCTATTATCACTGCTATTTGCATTCGGTTTTTATAGCATTCATAGATACATTAACTTAAATTTAGAACAACTCAGAGAAAGAAATAGGATTGGTCCTATTTTTTAACTCCATTTTACAGATGTGGAAACTAGAGTGATTTGCCCAAGCCATGCGGTTAGAAAGTGGTGGAGCCAAGATGCAAAAGCATTTTCTGAATGAAAATCCTGTGCTTTTTTCCCTGTGACACCACATAGCTGAGCAAATAACAATGCAAGGTCAAGGTTGTCAGGTGCTTTAAAAAGATACTTATAGGTGCACTGGCTATTTAGAGGTGAGAAAAAATTACTCTCCAATGTAATTTTCTACCATTATGGAAATATTCTACATCTGCACTGGACAGCATGGTAACCACTAGCCGCACATGTCTACTGAACACTTGAAATGTGGCCCATGCAACTGAGGAACTGAATTTTTAATTTTAATGTTAATTAACTTAAATTGAAGTAATCATATACAACATATGGCTGTCATATTAGACAGCACAGTTTACAGATAATTCTCAGAGGAGAGGCACTAAATATTTTTCAATTGGGAGTGGTCAAATGAAGACTGTGTATTAGGATATTAAAATAGCTGTGCTAGAATTTTCTCTCAGGAGACACATAGAAGAGTTTGGTTGAGAATATTTATATCAATCCTGATTTGAGTGAGCAAAGCCTCAAACAGGAGTGGCAGTCAAAGTGGAAATAGGAGAATTAGGAAGAAACAGTTTCTAGGACTTGAGTACTCCTTAGGCACGAACCACCCATTTTCCTTCATCAATGCCTGAGAGACAATGAAATAATTGAAAGAGAAAATAGGTTAATAAGTGCAGGCAGCTGGTTTTGAGGTAAAGACAATTTGATCTTTTTAAAGCATCCTCATAGGATATAAGGGATAATTCATTAAATGTCAATGAAAACAGTCTATGAGCTCTAGAGTGCTTTACAAATGCAAGAGATACTGAATTTAAAGCATCTGATTGGAACTGACTAGGTAAGAGTTCCCAGTAAGAGTTAGTAAGAAACAGGGCTCATATTAATCCAGACTTTCCTAACTTCAAGAGTAGTGCTTATGTAATTGCATCACTGTTGTCCATCCTCTGAGACAACATGAAGGGGGTTGGGAAAACAAGGAAAGAAAAGAGACCTTACAAGGGAAGGGGCTCAGCACACAATCAATGAACTGATGTATGTCAAATCTTGAGGCTGTGGGTTGTGTATCATGGTGTTCAACAATTAGTTTTCAGGTCTGTGACTGAGAGATATTTAGTTTTCTTTCCTATGGTCCTAAATTCGGTTACCTTTGGTTGAACAATGGCTTTGCATTAGGCACTGTAGGAGGCGTTGGTAGATCTACGGAGAATAATCATTTGTCCAAGAGAAATCTAGTCTCGTTGAGGCTTAAGGCAGGAACACAAATCACTGTACTGCAATAAACAATATGTTACGATACGTCATTCGGTTTGAGTTTAAAGGAGGAAGGCAGTGATGATCATTCATGAAGGATATCAGGAATGAGTTTATGGAAAAATAATCATTGTAAAAAGTGGCATAGAGGGTTACTTAGGACCCTTTCAGACCAGACAAGGCAACAAAGATATTCCAAATACTAGGTTAATTGTGAGCCACATTATTGCAGGGGGACTGTGAAGGGGTTTTGAGGAAACTCAGTCTTTTTTTTTTTTTAAAGTACAAGGTGGTGTATGTTGAAGGTCATACTATGAAGAGTATTGAAGGTTAGATATATTAATTTGATAGATATTTATTGAGCAGCTGCTAAATACTGAAGGTTTCTGCAGGAAACCATGATGAATAAGACAGTTCATCATGAAGCAAAAATTTTAGTGAGAAAGAGACCGCAAACAAAAAACTGTACAAATAATTGGTTTTAGGTGTGGCAAGTTCCTTTAGGAAAAAATTTGGAAATGATATTTAGATATATAACAGAGAAGCTTGGAACCTTCTCAGGAGTCAAAGAAGGTTTTTCTGAAGAAGCGTTATTTGAGCTGAGACCTGAAAGAGACACAGGCATTAATTTATGTTGTGGGCAAGATGTTTTAACGTTGATGGCTCTGGAAGCTTATATTGGGCCAGATTTCAACAGCTATAGCCTGAACAAAAATTTAAAACTCGGATCAATGGTAGTTTGACTTTGGTGTCTGACTAGAGGGTAACTTTTTCCACAGGCAAATGGGATGACTCCACAGAGGCAGAGACCTAAAAAAGCATGAGGTTTCAACAAAGGCTTTCAGACCACTGCAAAGGTACTTGGGCCCTGTCAGAAGGGCTCAGGTGGTCCAGGTGCATACGGGAGGCTCAGAAAACATTTGGGGACCTTTTAGATAGTGTCACTGCCTGCTTTTAGCCGTCACGGGCACTGACGGTGCAAGCACTGTATGCTCTAGCATTGCAGGTTAGGCTGAGGTGTGCAGAGAGGCTACCCTTAACCTATTTTTCCTCTTTCCAGGTACAACTAGATCTCATTTTCCAGTCTCCCTTGCAATTAACTCTGTCCACGTGACTGAGTTTTAGCCAATAGAATGTAAGTAGAAATGACAGTATACCCTTTTCCAGGTGTGGCTCCTGGACATGAGGTGTGGCTTCCTCATGTCATCCACTCTGCTTTATTCCTTTCCATCAGCCTACTCACATGAACAAGGTGACCTGAATCACCACCTGAATCAAAGGCAGATGCTTAACCAACTGAGCCACCCAGGCACCCCCAGACTGACTGGCATCTTAATGAAGTTGAAAACAGGCAGAATTTTACCATCTACTCTTTTTTTCATTTCGATACCAAAGAGTTTATGTTTTCACTCAAATATCAAAACAGTTGTGCATTTTTTTAATATTGCCGAGTATAGGATTTATAATTTTGCTTAAGAGCAAAACTGTTCTGAGAGCTGGGGATTGTATTGTGAGGCCAGTGCTATAATTATATTAAATGTCTGGACTCTCTTATTATGAGGCAAAAAACAAAAAAAAAACAAAAAACCCCAGAAATTAAAACTACAGTAGGATACCACTACACACCTAAAAAATGGATCAAATGAACAAGACTATCACATGTTGTCAGGGACATGGAGCAACCAGGACTCTCAAATATTCCCATGGGACTGTCAAATGATACATCTTTTTTGAAAATCGTTTGATTTTCTTGTGAAATTATGTATTCTTCTATCCCATGGCTTACAAATTCCACTCCAAGGTATTTATCCAAGAAAATGGAAGATTATAGTGACAAAAAATTTTGTATAATAACCTGCCCGAGTGACTTGCTTCATAACGTAAAAAAGTTGGAAATAGCTCACGTATCCCTTAACAAGAGAATGGATTTTTTTTTTTTTAACTGTGGCATATTCCTACAGTAGAATGTCGCTCAACAATAAAGAAGGAATGGGCTATTGATACACAGAGGTAAATTTCAAAAATATCTTGGGTGAGAGAAGCCAGACACTAAAGAGTACATATTTGTGATTCTATGTGTATGTGTTTCTCGATCAGGTAAAACTAATGTATGCTAACATAAATCAGAATGACTGCATCTTGAGGGATAGGAATTCACTGGGAAGTGTGTGTATTTGTAAAAGCTAATTGAACTGTGTGTTTCAGATCTGCACATTTCACTACTTGTAAGTTATGCTTCAATTAAAAAAACATAAAAATAATTTTTAAAAGATTTATTTATTTGAGAGAGAGAGCACATACACAAGTGTAGGGGGAGGGCAGAGTGAGAAAAGCTTCATGCAGACTCCCTGCTGAGTGTGGAGCCCAATGAGGGGCTCAAGCCCATGACCCATGAGGTCATGACCTGAACTGAAACCAGGAGATGGAGGTCCAACTGACTGAGCCACCAGGTGCCCCCAAAAATAAAATTTTAAAACCTACTTTAAAAATAATTAAAATTCCTAGGTTTAAAAGATCTGTAACCATTCTAGCAAATGATAGCTGAGGCTTAGAACGGCTAATTGAGCTTCAACTCTGCCTGGGGACTTTCCTGGCAAAGATGGACAAGATTAGGAAAGGTGGAGAATGAATGTTTGACTCTTCTTTCGGTGAACTTATAATTCACATAGAATTTTATTTTGAATTCAATGTCACTGTTAGAATTTAGTTTGAAATTTCATTTAATATTTAACTTCTTTCTGACCTTTGATAATGCCAAGGAGCTTATATTCACATTTGGGACATCTACATATTGTTATAATTAATTTTTTTGTTTTATTTTGTTTTTTAAGCTAGGGCATCTTTATACTTTTTCTTATATGAGTATCCTAATGCTATTTTTTAAATTCTATTGCAGAACTGACATGCTTTGTTGAACAATATGGCTGGATACAGTTTGGAATGAAGAAGAAAGATTAGGGGGCAGAATTTCAGCTGTAGGTACAGAGTCTTCTGATCAGACTTTACTCTGCCTGCAAAAGTCCCAGGATGACACTCCACGTGGGGAGACTCTCATGGTCTACAACTGTGGTGAGTGGCATAGGATTATTTTAAACTAAAGGCACTTGAAAAACAGCAGGTGCAAGAAGGGTGCTCTCAGTTTTCCTTTTCTTCCTGAAAGCAGGAGATAAAACTCCCATGTGAAAGATTCCCCTCCCCCACAATCCAAAGGGAAGAAACTTTCTTATCATCAGAGGTGAGGCATTGAGGCTAACAGAATTCTGTGCAGACCTTGTTAAAATAACTTTTATCTTCCCCTAGTCTTCTTATATATTTTAGTTACTTGTCCACAGTTATCTCTCTTTGATCAACATAGTGTATAAACATTTAGGTTTCACCACTTTTTTGGATCTTCATTTTCTAGGAGTGTACATGTAAAATCTATATGCTTTTCTCCTGTTCATCCATCTTATGTCAATTTAATTATCTCAGACGAGATCCTAAGGAGGGTAGAGGTAAAGTTTTGCCTTCCTATGTGAGCAAGGAACTATGAGGTTCAGTTAGCCAGCCCCTTGGGTTCCCATGTAAAGTTGTATCCTCCTTCTTAGCTTTTAGAAATAAAATAGTCATTTTTTTTTTCTTCATCTCTAGACTTTTGTCTAATGTCTCTGCTCAGAATATAGGTACGGTGGAGAAGCAGATTTTTTTTCAGAGGTGATATTTAGAATCAGTAATACTTAAATTATCCATGGAAAGAATGAACAGAGAAAAACTAAGAGGATGAAGAATGTCCTCTTACAACATGCTATTTTTAAAGGATCTGAAAGACGGAAAGGAGTCACTAAATTCAAGGTAGAAGAGGTGGTTGAGAGGTAAGAGAAGCTACAGAAGTAGGGTAGAGATAGAAACAGCTCAAGTGAAGCTTCAGGAAGATCAAGATGACCAGGTTTGATAATTTAGAAGTCTGGGGATGATGAATGAGAGGGGATTCTGTTTTTAGTATCTATTCAATTACAAAATACGGTGCCCTCTTCTAAAAGCCTTGAAATGCATGGTCATTGTTCATGGCCACAATGTAATCATTATTAGAATGTAAGTTTCTCCAGGGCTCAAAATTCTGTGCTACTCTGTTGGAGTTGGTCTTGAACAATGTATTTGTAGAAAAAATGGTTTTATTGTTTCTCATCACAATCTTGAGTAGGTATTTTCACTGTTCTTATTTTATAGCTGAAGAAATAAAAGAGTTGGCCAGAATCACCAAGTGAAGTTAATATCAGAGCCAGACTCCTGATAATTGGTACTGCGCTGTATTCAGTGGTAGAGAGACACTCAAATCTCACCTCCCCACACCCTTCACATCTTTGTTCAAATGTCAGTTTCTCAGTAAAGCCAATCCTGACCACTCTATTCAAAACTACACTCCCTCCTCCGACCATTCACCAAGAGGGTTCTGTTGCTCTTCATAGCACTACCTTCTGTCATAGAGTTAATCGTGGTTTTCGCTTACTGTTGATTCAGAATATGAGCTAGAGTTGAGATACACATACTTTTTTTCTGCCTTGTTCATGGATATATTCCCGATGCTTTCAAGAGCAACTGGCTTTAAGTAGATGTTTAAAAACTATTTGCTGAATGAATTAAAAGTTATAGCTCTTTGGAAGCACAAGAAAATAAAACACTTTTTAGTCAAAAAAATTTGAGTTTAGAATAAATAGTTGTAGCTTTTTTTCTCCTTTTCAATATTATAAAATCCCTGAACCCAATCAATGAGTAAAAAAATTAATATTGTACTATGACTTTATTGTAAGGTATCTAGTACACTGAGCTTTTTGGGAGAAAATGACTCTGAACATAATATATGTTAACATATGTAAAGTGGATGGTGACTGATTTTCAAAACATTATTCATACATGTGTGACTTTAATTAGGAAGCTATAACAGATACATTATGAATTTTCATGAAGAAAAAAAAGCCAGCATCTGGACTTGCGATTTTACACAAAGAGAAAGCTGAGTTTTTCCTCCTTTTCCAGAACACATGAAACCTAAATGTCCTTAGAAATAGTAAAATAAAACCCTGCACTCTAAGTCAATAAGCCTTAACCACCAATTTTTGCATTGGTAATTCAGAGCTTATGACTAAAGACTGTAATTCCATAGGGTTTTTTTTTTTAATGTTCTCACATGAAAACATGAAAATATTTCATTAAATTCCTGAATTCTTATATTGTACATATATTTGTTAAAATTATGCATTTGTACATGTATATTTTAGATTTTATCTTTTTTAAAACAAGTATTATCAGCTTTAAACTTTTCCATATTTAAGTTCTTTAACATTGTCAAAAAAAACCCTATGTCCAGAAATATTTTTCTTCCAAAATTCATGGGAATACTTGAAAAGATCATATATTAAACCTTCATAAAATTTTTTCTTCTACATATAAACATTCTTACCATCTTGAAAATGCACATGAAAATAACAGTTTTTTAATTCAATAAAATACCCACTTAGTTCCCAGAGCACTTATACTATATCTTATATAATATAATAATTACTTAACGTCTTATAATTGTTTCTTTAATTTATCATCTTCCCAAGAATGTTGAAATCTCCTGAAAGACAATAAAGTATTGAAAAAATTTATTCTTACTTCCTTCTATTAGTAAACATAAAATAAGCATGAAAATATATTTGACTGGCTCAACAATTGGAAATTAATTTGAATACAACCCATTCTGTGCAAATAATTATATATCTTTATATAAAATATGAGTCAAATGGATAAATAATTGCTCTAAGAAATCAAAATTTGGTATATATTAAGTAATTCAGTTTTGTCTTTGTAAAATTACTGAATGACTAGCTATGACTTTGATCACTCCGTCATACACATGTATCATATATATGTATAGCCAGTTATTTGCTGTGCACCCTCAGATCCTGTGGCATGTGTCTTTCTTATTTTAAAGCATTTCGTAAATGCATCATTGTCTTCACATTACTGTTGAAAAAACTGAGGCTTAGAGAAGTATAATTAATTGCTTAAGGTCTTACTGGCAGGAAAAGAGTTGATATTTAAATACGAATCTTTAGAATGTAAATGCAGTTATCTTTCCAGAGTAACATAGATGGCACGTTGTGTATATACACACACACCCACACACACGCACACACACACACACACGCACATGCACACATATATACATATATATACGTATATATGTATATATATGTATATATAAAAATATGTATATTTATGTATATATGTATATTTTTTCTCTATTATTGCTGGTGTATATTAAGCAGGTATGTAACATACGAGTGCACTTATAGAAGACAGATGGTAACTAGATTTATCATAGGGATCATTTCATAATGGATAAGAATTCTGAATCCCTGTGATGTACACCTGAAACCAATGGGATATCGTATGTCAACTATATACTTGTATTTAAAAAAAGAGTAGCCTCTGAACATAGGTCAGCACCTCTAAATGGTACACAGTGATGCACGTATAGGTATACGACTGGTTTTCTTGAGTTGACATTATGTATATGTGCCCAGCAAAAGAGAGTTGCATCTTGGCCCTTCCCAAATTGGCTTCAGCTTGGAACAGAAAACTGGTGATTATTTTTGTGCCAGGAAGGATCCTATAATCTTAATTCATCATCTGTTCCTTCGCATTTACTTTTAATAGTTTTCCTCTCTTGAACTATGGATTAGTAACATTTATATTTAGTGCTTAGCTTGTAAAAATATTGTATCATAGTCTAAGTTCACTCTATACTATGTAGGTTATTTAATACTTGTCAGGTGTTGGGCATATGATAGGTATTCAAATATTTACTGTACTGAGTAAAGACTGTGTGATTATTTCCTCTGGAAGTAAGACCACTAAATCCGTTGATGGGCTCATCCAACCCACTGCAAGTTATATTGCTGATTTCAAATGCGTTCCATACAGGCTGTTCCAGTGCGTGTTTGCTTCAGCTCTTTGGCACTTCTGATTTTATTGTATCTTCAGGAATTAGGGAAACCCGCTTGAATGCTCAGTTTAACATATTCACTCCATATGTAGCCTCCACAATAAATGCCAGAGCCTAAAAATTCATAAAATGGGATGTATGACAGAGATCCCCAGAATTTGTGTTATTTATCACAAATTACAATGGAAGTTCTCTCTGCTGGGTTTGTTCTTTTCATGACCATGAAGGCTCCTAACACTGGGCTGCATCATTTTGGTTAGGCATGTAATCTTTGATTCACCATCTTCAATTTTGAGAAAGCAAGCCCCAAGTTGTGGGGGAAGGGGTCTGATTGACATCACCGGAATAAGACAATGGCTCTAATCTGCAATCTTCTATTTTGTTACAATTCTTTGAAGACCAATTTCAATTTTAACTTGCCTATTTTCCCTTTTCTCTCAGTACAAAGCTGGTTTGATTACCAGAGGAGTGGAGGTGATGGTGGTGGAGGTGATTGTGGCGGAGAGGCAGTGTGTGTGTGTGCGCGCATGTAGGAGGTAGGGTGGCTGCGGGGAACGGGAGGCAGCATACATGGGCTGTATTGTCAATCTGCTTATAAACCTAACAGATTTTTTAGCTGAAATTTCGCCAATGTTAATTGTACATGCAGAATTCACACTGGGAAAATCTCCTTGGGAAAAAAAAAAAAAGATCAAGTGCACAGCCGGCCTGTTATGTAAGATGTTTATTTTCATCCAATTCAACCCACCATAGGCAGAACAGAAAATAGGCCAGCGCTTCTGACCAGTGACATCACCTCATCATCAGGAGAAAGCAGGAAAGGCTGATCACCATATTGTTAGCAAGGAGGATAATTTTCTTCCACATTGTTTCTCTTGTGGAAACCTTTATTTCTGGAGATAGTGATCTCATCTCCCTTTGTTGTTTATCTCTTCAGATTCTGTAATAACAGTGAAGCTACCTGAATTTCAGTTCCTGCACAATGCACATAAACACTTATTTCAGTGGTTTTCCTCCGGATCTCCAAACTTTAAAAGACTGGATCATTTTAGCAGAACATTGACCATCATGAGGAGATTGTGGGGTGAGGAAGGATAATCATCTTGGTACTTAATTTTATGCATTATTTTATATAGCATTGGATAATTTGCTTTGCAGGAGTCCTCCTTTACTTAAGCTGCTTTACTTGAATATTTAAGTAGATAAGCATCGTATTCATTTCATGAATACTAAGTACTAAATGCACATTTTTTTAAAAGAGTGTTTTTAGCCGCTCTTCATCTCTTTTAGAATGTGGATATTATTGCAATTTATAAAGAGTGCAGTAGGTGAAATTGTGTGTGTGCATAGTTATTTTCTATTCAAAATTAAAGGGAAACTAAAAACATGATCCTTTTTATTTTAGATGTTGAGTCAACTGTACTTAGAAAATATATCATAATAATACTACCCACTCTGGTTTTGCTTATAACAGTTTCAGCAAAATGTCTTTTCTCTGTTAAGGGGCCATCCTCAAGATCATTGTACTTTATCTACCTTTTAACGCTCTATTTGCCTATTCTTGTTTCATTCTCCCTCTAGGGGAAATTAGTGGGTATTACAACTCAAACTTAAACACCCAGTATACCAGCAGGTCTAATTGAAATAAAATCATGAGAATAATTCCTTGATTTCATTTATATTCAACTTAACTTTGTCCTATGGTCTGGAAGCCATTATTTTAAGTAACTATAATTTTTTGTCATCTTTTTTTCTAAGCTGGCATGTCAGTATCTTAAGGGTCATTGTTGTTGTTGTTGTTGTTGTTGTTGTTATTTATTTTTGAATAGCAAAACCAGAATCTTCCTGGTGGAGACTAGTTTTATTAGAAAACGTGGATGTACCAAAAAGGTTAGGATTTCATTGTCTAATGCAATGAGTCATGTGCATTTGTGATTCCAGTAGTCAGTCTGGTTCTTATGTTCTGGAATTAACATTGTACCTGTTATGTGGTCTTGGGGAATCTGGATGCCATGTAATGTGGTATAAATTGATAAAAAGTGGCCATATAACCTGAAGATATGACTATTAAATATTAGGATTAGGACAAAAGTATCCGTAAACATTTAGCCTGAAGATGAATGTAGAAAGGGGTTCCCTTCTTCGCTATCAACAGACATGAATGGCTTCGTTTGGGTAAGCCTGTTTTCTCTGTCTATAAAATGGGAATGATTCTATCTAACTCCCATAGTGTGAGATCAAAAAAATACGTATATACACATGCATACAGTACCTAGTATGTGACTGACTCAGTAAATTTTTTCTTTTTCTATTTTTTTGTAATGAAAATTCTCCAGCTCAGGCTGAAAAGTAAAAACATACAAAAATGACAAAACTTTTCAGGAAATTCTCCTCATTTTTTGATATACCCTCCTCTATGTTCTTACTTCAAATTTCAGAGTCAAGGCATGATTTTGTTGTCAAAACATTGCTGCTATGGTCTTGCAAAAATGCCAGTTGTGGGAGGGCAGTCTGGAAAGCCAGAAATCTGTGATGTCTGTGTCTCAGTATGGGGCTGTGTTTGTGGCGGGCTGTAGAAGGAAAAGGAGGAACAGGTACCTCTCTATGTTTTGACCTAGAAAAAAGGTCAACATACAAAGTTTAAAAAAGCAAGATATAGTAGAGTATGATCATGTACATTCTATTTGCATTTCAAAAGCCTAGGAACTTTTTTTATGAATTCATTTGCAGGAAGGTGGGATTATGCAAAAGTTTGGGAAACTTCTTTTCTCTGTAATGTTTGCATGAAAATATGTCAATAGATGATACACATGGTAAAATTTCATAAGGGGAAAAGAAAGGCTTTCTCTCACTTCTGAACACCATCTGGTATCATAGTTATCCTCCCCCAAACAACCACTGTAAACAGTTTATCACCTTAAGATTTCCCTATGCATGGTACATACAGAACCACATATACCCACATACATATGTATGTAATTGATTCTTGTAATTCACAGTACTTATGTTCCAGAGTCTCTGTGAACGTTGAACTAGCAACTCCTGCATCATTACTCCTAGACAGAATACAGAGTTAAGTTCCTGTGACCTCTGGTTGCAACCTTGTCACCAACTGATCAATATGTAACTTTCTCTTTTATGTGTTTCTGTTTAAAGATATCTTATTTATGAGTCATTAACATCGATCTAACACCCAATAGCACTATAACTCATGCCCGAACAAAGCTTATCTAACACGTTATTTTCTCTGAGGAACATCACGGCCTTCTTGGGGTTAGCAGCACCAGACGACTCTTCTGCGCTATGCTTGGGACCATTTTAAACAGCAAAGTCACCAACTAAAAGCACAAAAATGAGAAAACAAAAATGGGCACTAAGTACACTATAAAATGGACACTTTATTCACAGTATAGGAATACAAACAAGAAGGCCAAGTGCCACCTCATTTGACCTAGGAAGTTTGGTAAATATTGATTTTGAGGTTTTAAGGACATTTTAGCAAGTAGGTGAATCCATGAATATTGCAGACTGTGTGTGCGTGTTTGTGCACATGCTTAAGTATGTGTGTGTGTGTATATATTTTTCTTTGTTACACATTAGCAGTGTATTATGTACATGATTCTAAACATTGCTTTATAGTATTTTTCAGTGTTTAATACTGCAAACTCTGAAGTTAGATAGATACTCTGGGGTCAAATCTGGCCTTAACCTTTACTAGCTCTGTGACCTTGAGCAGGTTACCTAATCTTTACGTGCCCCAGATCTCATCTATAATACAGGAATTATAAGAGTACCAACACAAGGGGATTATTGTGAGCTTCAAATGAGTTAATATATGACAAGCACTTAGGACATATCTATTTGCTGTCTTGTCATTTAAGAGTATACTTCGGGGATTATTCCTTATTGGTCCATATCCTTATTGGTCCATATAGCACGTCCTCATTCTTTTTAAAAACAAAATAGTATTACATTGTATGACTACGTCATCACTTTTAACCTCCTGCCCACAGAATACATTTAGACAACTTCCTATCTTTTGCTTTAATAAGAATCTTGGAATGCACGCATTTTCATTTGCACATGTGGAGCTCTATCTCTAGGCAAAAGAGTTGTGCATTTTTAATTTTGATGTATATTATCACATTTCTCTCTAGGATTTGTGGCAATATTCATGTATAATCAGAAAAAAAAGCTGTTTCCTTTCACTAAAGAGAAAAAAAAGAATGACACTTAGTTTTACCTTTTGCTCAAATTCAAAAATTGTTTCCTATGTTAGTTGAATAACTGATTCCTTAGTTACTTACCACACCAGTGTTAAGTGTGGACAGTGACGTTTTGATGCGGCCCAATGTTTTAGGTTTACAAAGCACCAGAAGGTTTGCGCATATTTTGCAGACTTTACTTGAATTCTGTCTAAGCCCACTGCTATCAAATATTATACCAGCCCAGGAAGACTTTACCCTCTCAGTTATAGTAGGAGTAAAACGATCACGTCCTTACTTGGTGACCCTCTTTACATTCGTTAGCCTCCCGTGAAGTCACTTGCTTTTTTACATTATTTAAGAAATTAAATAGGAAGAATAGACTAATGGATACACATTGTGCTTTATGGACACTAGTGCTAGTAGCAGAAACTTAGTGGGAAAAATATCTTGTTTATAAGGATCCTCTTTTAAAAGCAGAGATCATTTCCAAAAGAGCTTTCACAAAATAAGCATAAGAGCTTCCCCCAAAATAATCTAACATAAAGCAGTCTCCTGGCTTCTTCGATGTTTTCACCTTACTGCTGCCTGCCTCCCAAATTCTGTAAGACAGACGTGATTGAGTTTTTGCTTCCTTTTACAACTTTTTTTTTTAGAGCCGATTATGTTTCACTTCTTTTATTATTATTATTTTTTTCTTTAGGAGCATTCATTAATCTCCTTACAAGCAACCACAAAGATATCTGGAATTCTGATTATGGGCTGTGGAGACAATAACCACAAAGAACTGAACTGAGGCACATTTTCAACAAGGGGAGGATGTCATTGGAAGCTCTCTATGGGAGTGGGAAAAGGTTCTAAAAAATTGTGTGAGTCACTCTTATTAGGAGAGTCGGGGAGGAGAGCAGCTGGGTAGAATTAGTACCAGTATCTTCCTAGCCTTCATTTTAAACTTTTCAAAAGATCTTTTCCTGGTCAGTTCTTCCTGAGAAGGCAACCTAATCAGACATAATGTTTGCTTTTAGAAGTTACCATGGTGACTGGTCAAGGCACACTGTCTTCTCTCAGCATCACACACTTTGTATGGTGCTAAATAAGTCTTGTATACCGTCAGAGTTTTTCTTTGAGTGATAAAACAAATAGGGAGCATTGAAATGTTTCACAGCAATCAAGAATGATATTTTCCCATATTGATTTTCTCCTTTCTTTTTGCCCTTTCTTATCTGGGTCATATCTCTTTGAAGTATACATCAAGGCACAATACTTATTGCAGGAAGCAAAAATACAGTGAATCTTAAATATATATATATATATATATATATATATATATATATATATATATGGACCAGGAGAGTGAAAGATTTACCTACCACTTATGTCCTGTTAAAGTGAAAGACAATTTCACTCTACAAGGCTGACAAACAGCAGAGACTAGTACAGACACTCCGAAGGCACTATTATAGTTAAATGAATATAAGAACAGTCCCTCATTGGTGGGGCAGGGGGAGGAAGTAGAAAAAACAATGCATACTAACTTGAAAAAAATTTTTTTAAGTAGACTTTATTTTTTAAAGCAGTTTTAGGTTCACAGCAAAAATTAGAAAGTACAGAGATTTCCTATATATCCCCTCACCCTATACATTCAGAAACTCTCCTACTGTCAAGGTCTCCCACCAGAATGGTACATTTGTTACAAATGATGACCCTACGCTGACACATCATTACCACCCGAAGTCCATAGCTTATATTCTGGTTCACTCTAGGTGTTGTACATTCTATGGATTTTGACAAATGTATAATGGCATATACCCACACCTATGGTACCTTCACTGCTCTAAAAAAAAAAAAAAAAAAAATCCTTTGTGTTCTGCTTATTCATCTCTCCCGACCCCTAGCCCCTAAACCCCTAGCAAACCCTGATCTTTTGACTGTCTCCATAATTTTGCCTTTTCCAGTTTTGTCATGTTGTTGGAATCATATAGTAGGTAGCCTTTCCAGATTGGCTCTTTTCACTTAGTAATATGCTTTTAAGGGTTTAGCTTTTTTTTTTTTTTTTTTAAGACAAAGAAATCCCATTTTCTTCTTCTGCTTTATTGACCATGTCATTTTCCTAAAGCTTCTGATTCTTTGAGGCTTATGAACAAAGTTTAGCTAGTCGGAAAATGCCAAGCACAAAGGGGTTCAGAATTTGAAGTCCGTTTGTGAGGTTGAAAAAGGACAGCTAAAGGAAACATTAAAAAAGACAGAGAACCAAACAAACCCCCCCCACTCCCCCCAACCCCCACCATCAAAAAATCAAGCAGGCAAGAGAATGACTGACCTGAAGGCTGAAGCTTTAGAAAAGTAGATAATGGCAGAGAGAAATGGCTCACTCTAACAGTGAGCAGGGATGCATGGGGAGAGTTCCTTAGCACAGAAACTACGTTTAAATTCTGGACCCTCCAAGGCACACACCTGAGCTTTTCCAGGGGTTGAAGAAGCAGTGAGCTCTTCGCTGTTTCCCACCCCCTTCGCCCCCCACCCCAGCAGATGCCCAGAGAGTTGTTAATGTTCTGTTTACCGGTTAGGCTGTGTGAGTCAGCGCTAGGTCTAAAGTTTTCTCCAATCCCCTGATTAAAATTAATCGCCTTCTCAGCACTCCCAAAGCTCTTTGTTTATGACTCAAGTGGGCAGATTAATCATTTTGGGTTTTACATTACTGTTATTTATGTTCGAGTTTTTCTTCTTCACTAGACTGCAAATTCCTCCAGGACAGAAATCTTGTTTTTCTTCAACTCTGTGTTACGCACCGTATTCTGCAAACAGCGCATGTTCAGTAAACATTGGTTAAATAAAACCAAGTCTGAGCCTATAGGTATATGGAACGATTTTTTTGCCTCCCCTGACAAAAGGATGTATATGGATGGCCAAGTCTGTGTTTGACAGTTTTACTGTTGCCTAACAGAGAGGATGGCTATGATATATAAAAACGCAGTGGGTAAACATTTGGAGATATTATCTTTTTCTTTTCCTCTACTTCCCCACAAGTCTTTCTGGGTTGTAGTTTGTAAAAATGTCTAAACATTTGGAAGGAGGAATTTGAAGGGATGGACAGATTATCTTGAAATAAACTAGCACACACACACACACACAAAAACAATCCCTTACTGTATATCCTTATAAAAAGTCCTCTGAGTTGGGGTGGGGGAGAAATGGCAAGCTAAATAGAGAGGTCTATGTGTCCCAAAAGCAGAGGAAAACTGTACACCACAGTGATGCTGGGAAGGCCACAAGACCCAAGAAAGAAATAGCTGTGGGGCACATAAGGCAGATGACCCCATATTCAGTCTGGTTAAAAAAAAAAAAAAAAAAAAAATTCCATGCCAGAATCATGGCTCAGAACAGCAGAGAATCCCTGGATCTTATGGGAACCAGGCAGATGGGGATAATGGATGTTCCAGTGAAAATCAATGTGGACAAGTGACCGAGAAGCAGATTCCCTCTCCCCCCACCTGCATCCTCTACCCTTCCACCTACCTTACCCGTGTAATATCCTGGAACAAAAGCTGGAGTATGACCACAAGATAGAAATCCTAAAAGTTTCTCGTTGGTGTCATGGGGCTTCTGTGTAAGAGGTTAAGTTGAGTTAGAGGAAAATGAAGCAAATTTTGTTTCTCAGACAATTGTCTTTGTGGATTAGGATTCAGACTTGTTTCAGAAGCTTGAGAGCAGGGAAGAGCCCCTCACTCTTGAATCTCAGTACCTATAAACAAACAGAAGAAATGAGGAGGGAGTTGGGTCGACTGTTTACTTTGAAATGAAAAGGGGAAAATAATTCAACAGGATTTCCTAGTGTCCTGATTTCTCAGTTTGAAGCTCTCAAGTCAAAAGAATTTAGCCCTAAATTATTTACTTAGATTCTCAATCTCCAAATATGTCTGTATTTGGAAATAGGTGAAATTTTATAAGAGAAACAAAAATGGATTCTGAAAAAAAAAATCTGTGCCTTCATGCTCACTCATGAAAGTTAGTATTTTGTAGGAAATAATCTCCAGTCAGTGAGAGGGTTGGGGCCATTCGTCATAAACCCTGAGGGTTACAGAGGCAGCCATGACAACGTTCTGTCCGGCAGTTGCAGTCACTCCCTTCATGACCAGACAGCAGGATATGAATATGAGCAACTCCTTTTGAGTTTGAGTTTGAGACTCAAAAGACTCATAAAATAAATATAGTAATTATAAATTCTCTTCATTCTCTCACACCCTAGCTATCTTCACATTTATTTATGGATAGGGGACCTACCTCCTATCTCCTATTTCACTGTTTCATAGAGAGTGTGACCAACAATCATGGTCCCTACACACATGAATATATCAATACATATATTCAATCAGAGAAAGAAATAATCTTCTGCCTCTGAGAGCCTTACTTCTATGCTTTTTCTGATCTTCTTAACTCCAATCGAAATGTTTTATCCTGGTAAATGAAGCTATTCTTTATCCCTTTTCCTGCCTTATTTCTGAAACCAACCATATTTGTGTACAGTGCAGCAATTGTGCTGAGTAACTTCCATTCCTTAATCATGCCATGTGATTCCCAGTTTTTCATGCATGCCTTGCTTTGCCTGAAGTTCCCTTTATCTGCTCCTTAGCAGTCACTATGAACACCTACAATGCTGAAAGGCTAACTAAAGCCCCTCCCCCACCACTCTCTCTCTCTCCTTTCCTGCTCCATGGATAGAAGTGTTCACTTTCTATGTGTGCTTTACTGTTCCACACACATCATTCATTCATTCCGCAAACACTTATTAAATAATATCAGCTATGTGCCAGACACACAACTGAGGGAGGAGGTTTCATGCTTTCAATGACCATGCATACTAATTGTAACTGTAATTGAGACAGGAACTCCATTCCTTTCTGTCCATCTCACTCTATTGTATTAAGGATCATTGAGACTGATACTGTTTCATTTATTCATTGTTGTGTCCTCAGAACCACACATAGGGGCCGAAACCTAGTAGGCATTAAACAGATGTGCTGATTCAAATATTCCTCTTGCCAAAACAATGAAGTGGATTCTCTTCCCTTTCTTCCTTTCTCTTTCTTTCTTTCTTTCTTTCTTTCTTTCTTTCTTTCTTTCTTTCTTTCTTTCTTTCGTTACATTTTTTAAATTTTGAAAAACAATGGGGGTGCCTGGGTGTCTCAGTCGGTTAAGTCCAACTCTTGATTTTGACTCAGGTCATGATCTCAGGGTCCTGGGATCAAACCCTGCTTTGGGTTCCATGCTCAGCAGTGAGTCTGCTTAAGCTTCTTTCCCTCCCTCTGCCCCTCCCCTCTTTCTTTTTCTCTCTTTCTCTATCTCAAATAAATAAATTAAAAAATTAAAATTAATGTATGCTTATAAAATTTAAGTAATACAGATTTAAAAAAAAAACAACCTCAATGTGTTCTTCATTATCCTTAATTTCCCCAAGTTAGACAAAGTGAAAAATATGGTTCTGCTATTTCCTCTATCCTTCATACAAAGCTATATAAACATATATAGGGATTTTACTTACATATTTTATAAAAATGCAACATATACTTTCATGAGGGATCTCTGTCTACAGTTTTCTTGTAATGTCTTTGGGAAAGTTTTTAACTGAAAATTCAGTTTCTTTAATGGATACAGGTTATCTGTTCTTTTCTTGAATGAATGTTAGTATTTGTCTCTTAAATTTGACCATTTCACTCTGGTGTTCAATTTATTAGCGTAAAATTGTTCTTTACATTTTCAGATAGCCCCATATCCATTGTAAAATTTAATTGTGTCTCCCCACCCCCCCAAAAAAAAGAAACAAAGAATTGACATATGATCTAGCAATTCCACTTCTGGGCATATACCCAAAAGAACTGAAAGTAGGATCTTAAAGAGATATTTGTACACGCATGTTTATAATACCATTATTTGTCAGAGCTAAAATATGACAACATCCCATGTGTCCCTCAATGATTTAATGGAGAAGCAAAATTTGGCATATATAAACAACGGCATATTGTTCAATCTTTAAGAGGAAGGAAATTTCGTAGTACGCGACAACATGAATGAACCTTGAGCAGATTATTTTAAGTAAAATAAGCCAGTCTCTGAAGAGCAAATACTGTATGATTCCACTTACAGGAGGTACTCAGACAAGTCAAAATCATAAAGACAGAAAGTAGGATGGTAGTTACCAGGGGCCAAGGGGGAGAGGGAAATTGGGAATTATTTGATAAGGACAGAATTTAGTTTTAAATGAAAAGTTTTTGAGGGGCACCTGGATGGCTCAGTTGGTTGAGCATCTGACTCTTGATTTTGCCTCAGGTCAGGATCTCAAGATCATAGGGTTGAGCCCCACACCGGGCATAGAGTCTGCATACGATTCTCTCTCTCCCTCTCCCACTATCCGACCCCCACCTCTCTGTAAAAGAATTCAAGAAGGAAGGGAGAGAGGGAGAGAAAGGAAAAGAAAAGAAATGAAAAATGAGGGGCGCCTGGGTGGCTCAGTAGTTTAAGCCTCTGCCTTTGGCTCAGGTCATGGTCTCAGGGTCCTGGGATCCAGCCCCGCATCGGGCTCTCTGCTCAGTGGGGAGCCTGTTTCTCCCTCTCTCTCTGCCTGCCTCTCTGCCTACTTGTGATCTCTCTCTCTGTCAAATGAATAAATAAAATATTTTAAAAAAAAGAAAAATGGGGGCGCCTGGGTGGCTCAGTGGATTAAGCCGCTGCCTTCGGCTCAGGTCATGATCTCAGGGTCCTGGGATCGAGCCCCGCATCGGGCTCTCTGCTCAGCAGGGAGCCTGTTTCCCCCTCTCTCTCTGCCTGCCTCTCTGCCTACTTGTGATCTCTCTCTCTGTCAAATAAATAAATAAAATCTTTAAAAAAAAAGAAAAGAAAAGAAAAGAGGGAGGACGGGAAGGAAGGAAGGAAAAGCATTATGGGTATGGATGGCGGTGATAGTTGCACTACGGTATGGATGTACTTAATATCCCTGAACTGTATATGTAAAAATGGTGAAGGTGGCAAATTTTGCATTCTGTGTATTTTACTACCATAAAAACTTTTTTGAAAAATTGATTGTTAACACGTAGGAGCCAGGAACTGCCTTTATTTTTAAGCTTTATATGCACAGACCTAAAAAAAGTCTAAAACCATAGACTATCTTGAAAAGCATCACTAGAAACCAATAGTCAACTTCAATAATACAATAGTCACTTTCTCTGTCAAAAGCCATATTAAAGCCCTAAATCAGAAAAGGTGGGGGTGGGGAGGCGTCAGTAGAAATGAGCTGGACAGGAGATGCTCATAATAGTGGTGACCTGTACTCTTACAGGTGACAGGTTTAACTTTTTAATTTATTCTTATTTCTGTGGGAGTTCCTATATATTAACCAGGATTACATTCTATTCTTCCTAGTAAAATAATCCAACACTGACGCCAGCAAATATATCCCACATCAAAGACTGAAATACCAGGAAGTATGTGGTGCTTGGAGACACCAAGCAGCACCCACATTGTGATAGGAACATTCTCACAGTAGCAGGTGGCTCATGAGGGCAAGTGTGGAGAATGTGTCTTCTCTCTTTACGGGCAAAAATCAGAACTGGATGGGCTTCTTTCAAGGAGGAGTAGACATAAAGAATGAAAGTCTGCAACATAAAAAAGACTAAAACTCTGATACTCAGTGCAAAAAAGGATTTATGTGTACATGCACAATACACATAGGTAAATAAATATGTGTATATTGTGTGCATTTGTGTTGATACAAATATGGTACACATGACATAGATATAAATATTTTCTGTGGAGAAAAGAGCCATTTAAAAATGACAGTTATGTTTTGAGAGCTATTTTTCAATAGCATTCTAAATATTTAATGCATATCCCCTCTTACAATTAACATGAGGAATTATAAGATTATTCCCATTTTACATATGAAGAAACAAACAAGACATAATAACATGCTCATGCCATATAGCTTTGTAAATGGCAAAGCCAGGGTTCAAACTCAGGGAGCCTGACTCCAGCATCTGAGCTCTTGGCAGAGTTGAAAACAACTGCCATATGCTTTTAATAAAATACTGAGATGATAGATTATAGTAAAAGAGTTCAAATGAGATAATAGAAAAGGAGTCAATTTTAAAAAGGGGTTGGTTGAAAAAAACTGGCAGACTTCAGTAAAAAACTTAAAATTTTGTAAAGGTAAGGGAATGTTATAAGGACATTTTAAAACAGCCACATTAAAACCATCCTTAGAACCCAATTCTCAAAAATATCGAATCAATGATATAGAGGGAAAAATACAAAATTTGAAAGTTCTCTCTGAGTCTGGAAACAAAAGAAAAGAGGAAAACTATAGGAGAGAATTCATTAGCTGTAAAGGCTGGAGAATGAAGAACACAGACACAACACACTCATGCATGATGCTCACATCCAGACCCACAGAACTTAGTGTACACCACCAGAGCTGGCACCTAGGCCTTGAAATTTCAACTCTCAGGTGTAACATTTCTGAGATCCTTACAAAAGAATTTGCTAGTAAATACTGATTTTGCAACAAAGGAATTTAAAGTTAGGGTGAAAGTTCAAACTGGGAGTCCAACTATGGGTATAGTTCATGTCTGCATATTTGCAGGAATCATTTTTATGTAGATTTCTATATATGAAATTTCCATAAATGAAGTATGTGCCAGTCACTATTTAAATCACTTTAAATGTATTATCTTACTAAGTGGTACAATACCTCCCATTTATGGAGGAAGACACCAAGAGTTCTGTAACATGTCAAAGATTATAGTTTGTTACGTTTCAGAGGATTCAAAAAGACCAGAAAGTGTGACTCTACTGTCTGCCTTCTGAACACTAGAGTAAGATCAATACCTTTATTCTAGCTCTATTTGACAAATAGTAACAATATCGTGTTTTGGGGGGAACTGTTGGCTATCACTACTTTATAAATAAGGAAGCCGAGGCCCAGAGAAGTTTAAATGACTTTCCTAAAGTTCAGTCTCTACTGAAGGTAGAGGAGTCAAACCTAGTCCTCCGAGGTCCTAAATACCACCCTGCCCTTTATACCACCAGTGTCTTTTGTCATGATTCACCCAGAGCTTCTTTTAGCAGCCTAAATAAGATTAGCAGACCATGTTAGAAAGAATATTCAATTTGATGCCAGGAGAGTATTGAGCTGATGATGATCCGATTGTTATAGTTGCCCTGCCATGATTTCAGCTCATTACACAGCCACAAGATGGTTTTAGAAATTCAGTCTCGGGAAATTCTGCCTTGGGAACCCTTTAAGAGTAGTTCTTGTTGTTAAGTCCCTTCATTTGAACCACCTGGGGAGAATTTAGTTTCCACCATGATCCAGACTAACACCAATGTATAAGTCATTGAGAAATTATGTCCATTAGGTCCAGTAGGACAGGGAGAGATACTGCTTTTTGATGTGCTGCCTCCAGTCAAGGGAGTTCAAGGGACTTATTTGTAAGCCTCAGAGGTATGGGGAAGGAAGGAAAGAAAGGAAAGGAAGGGAGCGAGGGAGGAAGGGAAGGGAAAGGAAAGAAGGGAAGAAGGGAGAGAGGGAAGAAGGGAGAGAGGGAGGAAGGGAGGAAGGAAAGAAAAGGAAGAGAATCATTTCCTACCCTGGCATGACTACTGGCAAACTGGAGGGTTTAGAGCATTTCTGCATGCCCTTCCTCCAAAGGGAAAGCACACATACACGAGGGAGATTTTAAATAGAAGCAGCTGACTGCTCCCTTTAGTCCATCCCTATAGGAACTCCCCTCTTATTCCAAAAGAACTCTCATATTTTTTAGTTCAACATTTTTTTTTCAATTCTATTTGAGAATTTGAAATATTAGGCTTGTTTCTCAGTAAACTATTTTATACGCATAATAACCCCTCTGGGGTGTGTGTGGATCAGCCAACATTGGCACACCTTCCGTCTACTGAGGCTTTCTTGTGCACTCCTGTCCTCGGTTTGCTCCCAGCCTGCTTTATGCTGGCCACTGAACATACAGAGTTGTATATTATTCATTCCACAGCTTATTTTGAAATTTGCCCCTGAGACCATCTCTTCAACTGCCCTTCAGTCTGAGACACAAAGCTTTTAGTCTCTAATATTTCTCTATCAAATGGTTTATGTTATCATTATTTTTCTACTTTCTTTCCAGAATAATATAATTTATTTGAGTTTTTATTAGACTTGTGTGGCCAAAGCATTCTGGGCCAGAGTAATTAAATGAAGCAAGTGAAATATTTATTGATGGCAGTATGTCATTGAGTGAAGGGGAGCATTTTAGAAGTAAAGATTCTTTTCCCCCCACAAGTAACACATTGCCATCTGTTCCCGTTTCACACAAATCAGCGCTGAGAGAGCAACATGAAAGAGAAAATTGGGTCAACATTTACATTTCAAGTCAGGTTGGATTTTGCTTTGTCAGTTTCTTAGGACTGGAAATTTAAAGGTTAAGGGATTATTTCAGGCATGGGGTAAGCAAAGCAAGAAACAGATCCTTCTGGGTAGCCCCATGAAACTCTGAGAGCCAAATAAAGGCAAAGAAAATTACAGGGAAGAAGTAGTGTTTTGTGTGATCTGAGTCTGCTCTTAAATGTACGAGACCAAGAGGATCAGAAGACTCCCTTTGACTTGTCCTTGTTAAATCTGTGCTCAGCCCTTATTTCCTAACTGTTTTTGGTCTAAACATTACACAGTGACCTACAAGCTTATCCATCTGACTGGTGGCCTAGAACTATCCAGTACTTAAAAAGATTAATCCCAAAGCACATTTAGTGAATAAAAACCATTATCTCTACATTCCCTTACTAGAGAAATGACTAAAATTTTTGCAGTATCAGAGACAGAGAATTGTGGGGTTTGTGGTCTAAGGAGACCAACAAAATTGGGAAACTTTATTTATCCTACAAGAATATCTTGGAAGAGTCTCTGCTTCTCTCTCTCACTCTCTTTCTGTGCTCTCTCACTCTCTCTCAAATAAATAAAATCTTTTTAAAAAGGGGGGGTGCACTGGGTGGCTCAGTTGGTTAAGCTCCTGCCTTCAGCTGAGGTCATGATCTCAGGGTCCTGGGATCATGTCCCACATCAGGTTCCCTCTGCCTGCCACTCTCTCTCTGACAAATAAATAACTAAAATCTTAAAATAAATAAATATATATATATATATATATATATAGGAAGATTCTGAGTCAGGACATGATCTTCCTGTTCGCAGACATGTGTGTGTGTGTGTGTGTGTGTGTGTGTGTGTGTGTGTATGTGTCCCATGCCTGTGTATCTGTGTTTTGATGGTGGCACTAAGGTAGAATCTCTTTCCTTGTTGCTCATTCACAGTTGGCCTAATAGATACCTAAACACTATCAAAAATTGCCTTTCTTAATTCTATAAATTTTATTTTTACATGTTAAAAAAAGGATTTGGTATTGATATTCTACTTTTTGTGTTCTGTTTTGATTTAGAACTTCCTCTTCAAGGCCCAAACCCATTTAAATGTTTGGCTTAACGCATGATGATATTTGGAGTGGATTTTGGTAAATAGACACTATATAATTGATTTATATCATTTACATCCTGCTAAAATTCTTTACTGTCTTCTCATTACCCTTTATATTAAATGTGAAGTCTTTCTTAATGTAAAAGATCTCCATGATCCATTCCTCAAAAAAAAAAAAAAAAAAAGATTGATTGATTGATTGATTTTACTGGGCAGAGGAAGAGGAAGAGAGAACATCCTCAAGCAAACTCCCCATGAAGCACACAGTCTGATGTGGGACTCCCTCCCAGAACCCTGAGATCATAACCTGAGCAGAAGTCAAGAGTCAGCCACTTAACCAACTTAGGCACCCAGGTGCCCCAAATGGTCAGTCTTTTAAGACTTTCACTATTTGCAGATTTTCATATTAATTCAACCCTTTAGTTGTTGAGCATTATATTCTAAAAATGTCATTTAGATCAATTTTCTAATAAGGTTGTATTTTCACTGATATGCTGGTCTACCTCTTCTAAATATTACTTATAGAGAGTTCTTAAAATCTCCAGCTATAACTAGATTTTTTTTTATTTGTTTATTTTCAGCGTAACAGTGTTCATTGTTTTTGCACCACATCCAGTGCTCCATGCAGTACGTGCCCTCCCTATTACCCACCACCTGGTTCCTCAACCTCCCATCCCCCCCACCCCTTCAAAACCCTCTGGCTGTTTTTCAGAGTCCATAGTCTCTCATGGTTCATCTCCCCTTCCAGTTTCCCTCAACTCCCTCTCCTCTCCATCTCCCCATGTCCTCCGTGTTCTTTGTTATGCTCCACAAATAAGTGAGACCATATGATACTTGACTCTCTCTGCTTGACTTATTTCGCTCAGCATAATTTCTTCCAGTCCCGTTCATGTTGCTGCAAAGGTTGGGTATTCATCCTTTCTGAGGGAGGCATAATACTCCATTGTGTATATGGACCACATCTTCCTTATCCATTCATCCGTTGAAGGGCATCTTGGTTCTTTCCACAGTTTGGCGACCGTGGCCATTGCTGCAATAAACATTGGGGTACAGATGGCTCTTCTTTTCACTACATCTGTATCTTTGGGGTAAATACCCAGCAGTGCAATTGCAGGGTCATAGGGAAGCTCTATTTTTAATTTCTTGAGGAATCTCCACACTGTTCTCCAAAGTGGCTGCACTAACTTGCATTCCCACCAACAGTGTAAGAGGGTTCCCCTTTCTCCACATCCTCTCCAACACACGTTGTTTCCTGTCTTGCTAATTTTGGCCATTCTAACTGGTGTCAAGTGGTATCTGAATGTAGTTTTAATTTGAATCTCCCTGATGGCTAGTGATGATGAACATTTTTTCATGTGTCTGATAGCCATTTGTATGTCTTCATTGGAGAAGTGTCTGTTCATATCTTCTGCCCATTTTTTGATATGATTATCTGTTTTGTGTGTGTTCAGTTTGAGGAGTTCTTTATAGATCCTGGATATCAACCTTTTGTCTGTACTGTCATCTGCAAATATCTTCTCCCATTCCGTGGGTTGCCTTTTTGTATAACTAGATTTTTTAACTCTTCAGTTACTTCTGTCAATTTGTGCTTCATATATTTTGAAGCTGTTTTTATTAAACCATGCACATTTAAGATTTTTGTGACTTCTTGACTAATTGACCCCTTCATTATTATAAAATATCTCTTTTTATCTCTGGTAATACTCCTTATCCTATTTTTTGTCTGATATTAGTTTAGCTACACTAGCTTTCTTGTGCTTATGGTTACATCATCTTAATTTTAGCCTATTTACATATTATATTAAAATGTGTTTCTAGTAAGCAGCCTATAGTTGGGTTTGACTCTTTTATCCAGGTTAGATAAAAACGTGGAGTAATAATCCAGTTACTTTATTTGTGTTCAATTTATTTTTTTATTTTTTATTTTGAAGTCTTTTTAGATTTGGAACAAAAGTTACAATAGCACTACGGAGAATTCACATGTATGTCATAGTCTTGTTCCCCTGATGATAAATGACACTGATACTGTGCAATTATCAAAGCCAGGAAACTACCATTGGTAGAAGATCATCTGTTAAACTCGAACCTTCCTTAACTTGCACCATTCCACCCCCCCCCCCCCCAAAACGTTTCTTTTACTCTCCTAGGATCCTTTTCAGGATCTCATACTGCATTTAGTTATTTTGTCTCTATTGTCTCTTCTAATCTGTGATAATTCGGGTATTTTTCCTTATCTTTCATCACGTTGACGCTTGTGATGAGCACTGGTCAGTTGTTTTGTAAAATATTTGAATTGGTCTGATGTCTTCTTGTGATTGGTTTGAGGTTGTGCATTTTGTGGGAAGCAGGCCACAGAAATGTTGTGTCCTTCTTAGTGCATGATGTCAGAGAGTGAGAGATTTCAGTATGTCTTAATATTAGTGTATTAATCTTGATCATTTGGTGAAAGTGGTGTTTGCTGAATTCCTCCACTCTAAAGTTACTATATTTCTTTCAGTTGATAAACATCCTGGAAAAGATACTTTGTGATTATGCTAACATCCTGTTTCTCCTAAAACTTTTGCTCATTGATATTTATATCCATTGGTAGACAGCATATTTCAAGTATAAATACTGCTATGACACAATTATTGCATTACAGGTAAGACTGTATTGTATTACATGTAAGACTGTTTATTCCAAGTGGGGTCAGAGCAAGAAGGGCCAGTATAAGCCCTTCTTGTCCTTATGGTTGCATCATCTTAGGCTGAAACCTAAGCAGCTGTGCCACTTCAGGCAAGACCCAGTACCATGTTATTAGGAGTATCTGTGGAAAAGATGCCAAATGGAGACCCTGGCAAGACCAGTAGGAGAATCATAGCCCAGAACTCTAACATTATGGAATTAGGCCATGCCATCTGCGTCAGAGAACTTATACATCATTTGAAAAACAGCTCCTGACATACTACAGGGCCATAGCAGAAGCTGAGTGGCACTTTGGAAAATCAAGTAACCTTTATGGGCCGGTTATTATGAGACCTTCCAGACTGTCAGGTAAGGTAGACTGATCAGCAATTTATCATAAGATGGATATTGTATGTCAGAGATTGGAATTGAGCAGGCCAGAAATTATATAAAGAGGTGGCCCAGCAATTCATGTCACCAATTATTGCATGATGCCACTGCCTCAGCTCATAACTATGGCTTCATGAACTATGACTAGCTGACAAAGGAAGAAAAGATCCAAACTGAGATCATGAATGGGACAATTTGATAAATGGGTGCAAGTAGAAATCAGTTGTTCTTGAAACAAAGTTCCAGTCAGGGATGTTCCTGGAATACAGTGGTAAAGGGAAAGTCTACCAATTGGGAGAGTATTGGGAAGTGCATCTGGCCATCCACTTTATGTGGAGTAGAAGTGGCTTTATTGAAGGGTATGCATATATTAATGTGCAGTAATGAATGACTTAGCTGATTGGTCAAGGGCCTTTAGTGAATGAGGTTAAAAGTGCAGGGAGTAGGAGGTCTGAGGAAGAGACAGGTGTATAGCTTTATGGCAATGGACCCAAAATGTGAACATCATTGGTGACTGCCATTGTACAAGAGACACTAAATCACCACAAGAGGTATTCAATCACCTAGTGGAGAGAATGATCAACGGGTTGATGTCAGAGAGCTGTCCTGAGACATCTCAGTGCCAGCAAAATGGGTTTGCGAATGTTATAACCATGGTGGTAGAGATAGAGGTTATGCATTGATTCAACACCTTGAGCTCCCTTTTACCAAGGCTGTCCTAATGATTGCTGCAGCTGGATGTCTGATCGGACAGGAACAAAGACCAAAGCTGCCTCTCAAATGGGGTAACATGCTTTAAGGAAACCAGGCAGCCCAATGTTGGCAAGTAGATTACATCAGACTCCTTCTACCATAGAAATTACAAATGCCTGTTCCTGTACCAAAATGCCAAAATTCTGGGGCCTTAACACAGCACAAATTTATTTTTTTTTACCCTCTGGAGTTCAGAAGTTGGGAATGGATTTAATAGGCTAAAGTCACATAGGATGACATAGGACTATGTTCCTTCTAGAGACTTAAGGGAGAATCCATTTTGTTTGTTTTTTCTTTTTTTTTTTTTTTTTTTTTTTTTTTTCTCATTTTATTTTTTTCAGCGTAACAGTATTCATTCTTTTTGCACAACACCCAGTGCTCCATGCAAAACGTGCCCTCTCCATTACCCACCACCTGTTCCCCCAACCTCCCACCCCTGACCCTTCAAAACCCTCAGGTTGCCCCAACTTCCCACCCCTGACCCTTCAAAACCCTCAGGTTGTTTTTCAGAGTCCATAGTCTCTTATGGTTCGCTTCCCCTCCCCAATGTCCATAGCCCGCTCCCCCTCCCCCAATCCCACCTCCCCGCAGCAACCCCCAGTTTGTTTTGTGAGATTAAGAGTCATTTATGGTTTGTCTCCCTCCCAATCCCATCTTGTTTCATTTATTCTTCTCCTATCTCCTACCCCCCCATATTGCTTCTCCATGTCCTCATACCACGTCACTCGCCATCAGGGAAATACAAATCAAAACCACAATGAGATATCACCTCACACCAGTCAGAATGGCTAAAATTAACAAGTCAGGAAATGACAGATGCTGGAGAGGATGTGGAGAAAGGGGAACCCTCCTCCACTGTTGGTGGGAATGCAAGCTGGTGCAACCACTCTGGAAAACAGCATGGAGGTTCCTCAAAATGTTGAAAATAGAACTACCCTATGACCCAGCAATTGCACTACTGGGTATTTACCCTAAAGATACAAACATAGTGATCCGAAGGGGCACGTGTACCCGAATGTTTATAGCAGCAATGTCTACAATAGCCAGACTATGGAAAGAACCTAGAGGTCCATCAACAGATGAATGGATCAAGAAGATGTGGTATATATACACAATGGAATACTATGCAGCCATCAAAAGAAATGAAATCTTGCCATTTGCGACGACGTGGATGGAACTAGAGCGTATCATGCTTAGTGAAATAAGTCAGTCGGAGAAAGACAACTATCATTTTGTTTGTTATTTAGCTTCTAGAGACTTGTTCTTGTTAGCTTCCAGAGATTGCTTCATTCCTTGTTTCATGGCCCTTTCATCTCTAAAATGAGGAGTCACACTGATAGCTGTTTTTATCATCATATCTCCTTCCCTATTTCTCACTCTTCTGCCTTCCTCTTTCATCTTATAGGGCTCCTCATATTGCACTGTACCCATCTGGGTAGTCCGGGGTTATTTCCTTATTTTAAGATCATTGATTTAATTACAACTGCAAACTCCCTTTGGCTATATAAGGTAATATTCACAAGTGTATTAGTCAGGTTCCTTGAGAAGCAAACAAGTAGGATATAATAATAATAATAATAATAATAGATTTAATTATTAAATTAAAATCAGCTTAATTAAATTAAATTAAAAATAAATTAAATTATTAAATTGAAATCAGCTCACAGTTTTATGGAGACTGAGAAGTCCCATGGTCTATGTCTGCAAGCTGAAGATCCAGGAAAGCCAGTGGCATAATACAGTCTGAGTCCCAAGGCTAAGAACATGGGGGGATGATGGTGTGACCTTAGTTTGAGAACAAGAGGAGATGTTCCAACTCAAGCAGTGAGACAGGAAAAAGCAGTGAATTCCTCCTTTTTCTGACTTTTGTTGTATTCATGCCTTCAACAGCTTGAATGTTGCTCACCAACATTGAGGAGGGCAATCTAATTTACTAAACTACCAATTCAACTCCTTATCTTACCCAGAAACACACAGACATACCCAGAAATGTTTGATCTGGGCACCCTGTGGTTAGTCACGTTGACACAGAAGATTCACCATCACAAACCCACCTTTCATCAGTTTGGCACCTATACACATCTCCTTAAACCATGCTTAATTTCCAAGTAAAGACAACAGCAAGGTCATAATTCCATGAAACATGATACAACTGTGTGTGTAGAGCTGAAATAACACTAACTGTTATTAGTTAACATAACTGTTCCTCATAAAAAAGATAAAAATACTTAAAATGAGATTTCTCCTTGATATCCTGGAGCTTAAAAACTATGATGTAAAATTAACAATATTTAAAAACTGTGACACTATGTTGTTGACCCGCCCCAACCCCCCCCCCACAGCCAGTACACCCATTCTCTCCTGTTGTGTTGACTGATGACAACTCACAGCTGTCCCTTTTGCCAGAAATTTGACTTTAGCCAAATGGGAGTTACTTTACCGATGAGGCACTGCTGCCCACCCCTACATATCCAGAGCCAGACTGTGACCCAAGACGGGCTGGTATGGGATACAAATGTGTCCCCTCAGAGTGGAAACGATTCTTCAGTGTAATCTTCCAAAATGTGTCCATGTGATCAGACTGAAACTAATCTCTATTTAAAACTATGCACTTATTTTATTTTCCTTTGTTCTGTCCAGCTTCTATTACCTTCTTTCTGAAAGAGGTCCCCAATAAGTTCTATTTGAATAAAAATCCCTATATTAGCTTCTGCTTCTAAGGAACTTGAACTAAGACATTTGCCACCAGATGATCTATTTAATCAGATGTATATGTTTATATTTAACATACATATGTATTAACAAGCTATGTTTCTATGTCTTGGATTCCCCACTTACAACCCTTACAGGCAAGATATGTTCTTCCTTATCTCTGTAGTCTCTTTGTAGTCCCTTGCATAGTATTATGGACTTAGTAGGCTTTCAGTAAATGCTTCTGGATGTAAAGGCAGGAACAGGCTAACTATATGATGATCTTTTTCTCAGCAAAGCATCCACTTCATAACATTTTTGAGCTATAGTCTCCATAAATGAATTTTTAATGTATTTTACAGCAGAAAGTTAGCTAATAAAAGGCAAGCTCGAAGATATAACACTAAACTCTCATGGTCTCAATTCCTTCCCAAACAGCATCATTTTTATTGTTGTTTCCAAAATGAGATCATCTTTCTCTTTTGCTTTCACATTAACTAGATTTGTTCAAAGATCTGACGTTAATGTCATCAGTCTGGGCTATTGCATGAGTTCCGCTAACTGTGTTTTAAAATATAGCCATTAGCATGCCATGGAGGAAGATTTGATCTCATCACGCTATAAATCACTTGTTTTTCTGAGAAGATTGGAAATATGACAGACAGCTGTGCTTTATCAACGTTTTCCTTTATACATATATCTTTCCCACTTCAAAGTTTGCGAAAGAGAAGTGAGATAATGTGATTAGGTAGCCAAGCATATTCAATGTTCTGAAAAGTAGGTCATTGTTGAGATTAACTGGTGGATTAAGAGGATTTAGAAAGGTGGTAAATTTTTGATTTGCATATTTCTCTAAAGAGTCTTGACTCTTGTCAAGTCCCCCTCCCATGTTTTACAGAGCAGCAAGCCAAAGCACTACATCTAGCAATTTAGTAGTTGCAAATTACTCTTGCCTGCTTTTTTTTTGACCTTGAGCAAATTATCAGTATTTCCACACTAGATTTATTTTCCATAATCCATCAACTGCATTGCTTTGGGGGCACTGAAAATGAGACAGGAGAGTGCTAATGTGACAGATGAGGACTGAAATAATTAAATAGTGCTCAGCATAAGGCTACTATACATCTCTTTGACCAAGCATCCTTTGAAAATGCCTTAAATGCCAATTAAATAAAGACTGCTTAGTGGTGAGCATTGTTCAGTGCCACTCTTCCTTTTGGCAATTTTGGTCTCATCAATGGCATTTTCAAAAAGATAAATTAATAGCCTTCTACTAGGCTACTAGAACATAATTTATTCTGTTTGGTTCTTTAGTTCACCAGCTAACACTTTATTAACAGTATATATTATATGCATATGAAGATTTGAGAAATGATTCTTCTTAAGACCTTGAAATACATGAAAAGTTGAAATAAATATTCTTCTACACATTTACTCATTCATTCATTCATTCAGTAAGTCAGCTCATTTTTAGTGAGGAGAGAGGCACATAAATACATGGTTAACAATTAAACAAATACTTAACAATAATACATCTACATTCATGAGGGACATATGGGAGCACAAAGAAAGGACACCTAACCCAAAAGGGTGATATCAGGAAAGTCTTCCTGGAAGAGGTGGTGCCAGCAGCTATGTCTTGCTGAATCGACTGAAGCCAGCCAGGTGAGTAGTAAGGTGAAGAATAACCTTGGTGGGGCGAGGTATCCTCAGGTGGATCGGGGAGATGGATTTCAAGAAGGAAGAAACACACATCGGAAATCAGTGGGTCAGGGTTAGATGAGGACTTAGAAGGAAATTCAAAATTAAGTAATATTTTAAAATTTTATTTATTTATTTATTTAAGACTTTATTTATTTATTTGAGAGAGCAAGAGCCCAAGTGGAGTTTAGGGTCAAGGGGAGAGGGACAAGCAAACTCCCTGTGGGACTGGATCGCAGGACCCTGTGATCATGATCTGAGTTGAAGTAGGATGCTTAACTGACTGAGCCAATCAGATGCTCCTCCCCTAAGTAACATTCTTTTGTTGTTTAAATGTTTTTAATGTTATTTAAGCACAGATATATGGGCATGCTAAAATTTAAAAGACTTCTTTCTAGGTTTTCCAATGATAAAATTCTGGGTATGCTCATCTGAATTAATCTGTTATCATTTGGAGGATGTGGAGTGGGTTGGGCTCAAGTTTTATTTTTGTTTTTGTTTTCTTGACATGGCAAGGAGTTTTACCTTTATTGATAACAATGGGAAGTCATTGAAAATTTAAGAATGACAAGCAGAAAAGAAACACAAGAAACTATTGTTTCAAACTTCTGGTGTACGACTTACTGCTTACTGAGCTCCAAGTCATAGTTATGAGGGATATGGTTAAATGAGGACAGAATAAAGTGTCTAAGTCATTATTTTATGTTCTTTATCCAAACACAGGCAGAAGTTTTATTTTTATTATTTTGAACATTATGCTCTTTCTTTCTCTAATGAAGTAGTTTTTTTCATGAATACAAAGGAGTGTATGAATACAAAAGGCAGTGTCCTGTTGATGGTCACTAAAAATGCATAAATTAGGAAATATTTATTCAGTGTCTACAATATTCCTGGCACTGTGTTTCCTCTGGGTAAATGCCAGTGAATATCTTATGAAACACATGTTATAATAGATTTTATGCAAATATTTTGTAAGATAAAACTAAAGTCTAAACCCGTAGGGTTTATTTCACTAAATAATTGCTTGATCTTACTAAAGGACAATTTCATTATGTTTTTTAAAAACATCCCACAGAAATAATTGTAACTGTGCTAATATTCAAAAGTATTGTTTGTACTTAGACTTAAAATTTTTGGACGAACTATAGCAATATGAAAATAGACAAACCATACATATTGCTTATTTGAATCTTCTGACTGATTTTTAAGGAATATTAATCAATAAAGCAACCACTTTATTTGAAAAAAAGAAAAAGAAAAATTACATATTTGACCAGTCACATAAACTGTAGCTGAGGGAGATTAGTAAAGCATCTAATAAAGCATCTCAGCTACATTACTGATGTTGAAATATTGGTTCTCAATCGTAAAGCCAGATGAAATCAATCAAATGACACTATGAAATCTATAAACTTCACCATTTACAGTTAGAAGTTACATTTAGAAACTATAGATTATTTAAAAAGTCACAAATGGCACATTCTAGTTGTAAGAAGTTAAGTAGTATAGAAGTGTATCCAAAAAAAAGTGGAGTTTTCATGTTCCTTTTTCTCCTTTCCCAACCCACATCAGAGATGACCACTGTTTCCTGCTTAATGCAGTCCTCGCTGCTTTTATTCTCTACGTTTGCAAATAAATGCGGCTGCAATATTTTAAACAAATGGGGATCATTTTGTCCATTGTTTTCCATGTCTTGCTTTTCTTCATTCAACATGCACTGGAAAAACTTTTCATGTCAGTACCAATAGGTATACCTTTTCCCATGACTGCAAAGTTTTTAAGTCTTTCTTTGTGTTTGCAAAGCATTTACCTGTATAGATACAGAATGCCTTTTTTTTTTAAGATTTTATTTATTTATTTGACAGATAGAGATCACAAGTAGGCAGAGGAGGCAGAGAGAGAGGAGGAAGCAGCCTCCCCACTGAGCAGAGAGCCTGATGTGGGTCTTGATCCCAGGACACTGAGATCACGACCTGAGCCGAAGGCAGAGGCTTTAACCCACTGAGCCACCCAGGTGCCCCAGAATGCCTTTTTAAATACTTGTTCTTTTGATAAAACCATTCAGCTTTTTCCTAGTTACAAACAGTACAACAATGACCTTCCTTATATGTATTATATATAAATGCACAAATGCATATATTTCTCTAGGATTAAATCGTTGGGGTAAAACCCATACAACAGTTTAATGTTTTAAATGTTGTTAAGCTGAAAACTATTTCTGCTAACAATGTATGAATATGTCACTATACATTTCCCTGCATCATTGCCAAGACTAAGTCTTATAAATCCTTACGCTTTTATCTAATCTTACAGAAATATGGTATTTCTTTGAAAGAACTGCCCATATGCTACTTTCTTAACTTTCTAGTTGACATTTCTGTGTTATTCATTGAAATTCAGTGAATAAAGGCAGGACAACTGGCAGTTGAAAATATTTTGCCAAAACTTCTGCCTCAAATGTTAGATAAGATTACAGACAAAAGGTTCTACTATTATATAAAGATCTAGGTCTTTTTCCAAATAACAACACTTGGAATATACTGAAAAATAGTTGTTTATCTACATATCACATATTTCAGATTGTATTTACAATTCAGTTTGAAAGGGATCTTTTGTTAATAAAATTCCTTATCCTTTGTGTTGCATAGAAAGTCATCACCATACTGTAAACTTATGCAGAGCTGTTTGAATAATCATGTTCGCAGATTCAGCCAATAGGAAAAGAAAGGGGAATTTACCTCCCTTGGGTTGTCGCCTAACTTGTGAAGTCCAGTAGTTCTTGCTGGTTGTCATATTCAGCTGTTCAGTGTCAACCAAACTGTCATAGTATTAACTTACTGTAGTCAAAGTATTAACTTACTGTAGGAATGGGGAGCATGTACCATTCATTCACACACTTATCTGATATCATTCAAAAAGCTTATTGACTTCTTTTAATATATTGAAAGTTATTTTAAGTAACTTGCTCCAGGATCAAACTGTTCAAAATTTCCAAATCTCAAATTTCTTTCTAACTACCTTCCCGGGTTTAGCTGCTTTTGTAGCCTTTTCACTATGACTCTACTTTAATAAACATTTTACCTGGTAAGAGACATCCTTCCTGCATCCTCATGAATCTCTCCTTGTCCCCAAAGAGGTCCCAAGTGCAATTTGGCTCTTTAATAGAAATCACACAGACTGGTCCCATTCCCTTGGCATAATATCCACCTGCCACAGAGACTAATTGTTGTGCCTCTTGCTTGGGGATTGCTCTGATCCTGTTTAAAGGAGCAATTATCCTATGTCGATTACTGTAGAAAGGGAGAGTTTTGTTTGTTTGTTATAAGATCTAAAATATATGCACTTTGTGAGTTAGTAGCTATAAAACAAACCCAAAATATTATTGAAAAAGGAAACATATGATACAAATGGACAATGAGGGGTGATGGAGAAGCTTAAAATGTTTTCACTGAAACGGAACGATGGCTGTCATATTGAGATAGAGGAGCTGATTTTTATTTTTTCTTCTGCTTTACACCTTTACATCTTCTATTGAATGAGTTAGCTAGGAGGATTTAAAGACTCCTATGTTCAAATAATTTTCACTCTGTCATTTATTACTTTGGGCAAATTGCCAAATGTTTCTGATCTCCGTTTTCCACCTGTTACATCAGAATGATACTTTTGTGGCTTTTGGGAGGGAAGCTTTGAGCAGTCTCTTGGCCATCATAACAGTCAGTCAGTGGCCGCTGTCATTATAGTACCTGGACTGAGTACTGGGTATCAATAACCCCAGGCATTGAGCAGCTTCCTGTGAGTTCAAGGAAGGAAATAACTCAATTTCTGATGCCAAGGAGAAAATGTTTTTAAATCCAGGAAACTCTTCATAAACATTGTTTGCTACACTGCAAGTGCCTAACAATCTGTAAAATAAAAATCCTTGCTTTAGCAACTCTTCACAAACACCCCCTAAGAAATCTAAGAGGATGTATAATGAAGAGTATTTTGTTTCATTTCTGTAGTGGCATTTGCCTGTAGTGAGTAATGTCTGTGTTATTTTAATCAAATGAGGAATTTCAGTTTGATATCATGACATACTAACTCAAATGAACTTGGAAATAGGACAGAGCGTTCAGAATACTTACATAGAAAGTCAGCTTTGTAAAGGATGAAATACCTTCTCATTAAATTGTGAAAATGAAACAAGGGTAAATGTAGTTGGTGGGACAATTTCCATTAAATCAAAATAGAAATTTACGTACAGGCGTTTTTAATTTGTCTGGAAATTATTTTCTTATCCTTTCAAATGACTCTTATGGTGCTAGAGCAAAGTGTTCTTGTATCTTTATGAACGTGATTTCACTTATCACATATTGCTTTCTTTTTCAAATGTATTATTTCGAACTCCCAGCTACTTCTGGCTGTTTACTCTTTTCCAGCACATTTAGCATTGAGTCAAGATGGTGTCATTCCACACACAAGCTCCAACACCATTTCAGAGTCTCGGACCCTTCTTCAAAGAGCTAATTCCCTGGAGTGCGGAGGTGCTGGCAGGGGTGACAGCGGATGAATGACAGGGTGCTGAAAACTCTATTGCATTCATTAGCTACTTAGGTGCCAAGGTCTATATTTCTATATGCAACTGTTGAAGCCCGTGTGATTTAATAGATTAAAACATTTACAAGAAAATAAATTTAAAAGTTGATTCCTGAGAACCATTGTGGAAACATCTGTAAATATTTTTATGACTTTGATTTCTACTCTTGTTACATTAAAAAGTAAAACTTTTTAAATTAAATAGCCAAGTAAATTTCCACATTATCCGTAGTGCTTTAATTACGTTAAGTAATCACTTTGGCATTGCTTAAAAAACTCGTTAAATGGGGAAATTTTCAGTGGGCTTGTCTAATTTATGCACTGCCCCCAGTGGTAGGTAAATTCTAAGATGACTTCCAATGACCCTCAATCTTCAGTGTGGGTGGAATCTGGATTATGTGCAGACATTGTTCCCATAATTATGTTACATCATATGGCAAGTGGGATTTTGCAGATGTAATTAAGTCCCTAAATTAGTTGATCTTAAAATAGGGAGATTATCCAGGTGGACCTTATCTGATCACATTGGCCTTTTTAATCTGGGTCTCAAGGGCAGAGATGGAAGAAGTGAGAGATTCAAAGCATAAGAAGGGTTCATTCAACATGCCTTGCTGACTTAAACATAGAAGGGAACACAAAGCAAAGAATAAATGTGTGAGGCCACTTTAGCCAAAGTGGCCTTTGAATGACAGTCAGTGAGGAAACATGGATCTGAGTCTTAGAAATGGAAGGAACTGAAGTTTGTGAAACAATGAGAATGAACTCAGAGGCAGCTCTCCCCAGACCTCTAGATAAAAAGTCAGCCTGTAACATCATGAGTTTAGCTTTGTGGTACCCTGCAAAGAGAATCAGCCATGTCATACTTCTGAATTACAGAACTGTGGGCGAATAAGCAGGTGTTGTTTTAATCTGCTAAATGTTCAGTGCTTTGTTGCACAGCAGTAGAAAATTAATACGGTTCCTTCCTCCAAAATAGTCTGATCACATCAGGCTCCCTGCTCAGTGGGAAGTCTGCTTCTCCCTCTGCCTCTGCCTCTCTCTATTCTCTCTCTCTCTCTCTGACAAATAAAATCTTTTTCAACAAAACGTGAAAGCAGTCGAAGAGACCTGCATCCCAGCGCTGGGGACTTCGTTTGGATCCCAGTTAGACCAAACCAGTTGTAAAAAGATGGATTTTTTTGGGACGCCCGGGTGGCTCAGTTGGTTAAGCTCCTGCCTTTGGCTCAGGTCATGATCTCGGGGTCCTGGGATCGAGTCCCACATCAGGCTCCCTGCTCAGTGGGAAGTCTGCTTCTCCCTCTGCCTCTGCCTCTCTCTATTCTCTCTCTCTCTCTCTGACAAATAAAATCTTTTTCACCAAAATAGTCTGATCTAATATGCATTGAATATTCCACATTAACCACTTTACTGAATGTTAAAAATACACTTTATTTTTTTCAGGTATCATCCATTTGAGAAGTACCTTTTATATTAATATCAACTTTAAATATTTTAGCCTTTAGCTAATGTGGGAAGCTTTTCTGAATGTTCACACACTATTCTGTTGTATAAATTCAAGCCAGATTTGAAATGTTTATTGAGAGGATGAAGGTGAAAAGAAATATAGGCCATTAAAATTTCTCTCTGTTAAAAAATATATATATATCCAGGTTAGAAAAGTAATAAAACTACATGGCTTGCTGGGACACATCATATTAATGCCAAATTTAATTCAGAAGATGAGAAGAAAAGCAAACAGGAATGTAATTAAAAGCAATTTAGCCAAGGAGAAATCACAGGGAAGATTGTCCAGATTGGAAGAGGAATTTCATGGAGGGTGATGCTTTTGAAGATACTATCATCTTCTAAACAGGGGAGTTTCCAGAGAGCGGCTTCAGGGGGAAATACTGTTTGATTTACAGTAGAAGTTCTCATATTTATTTGATGTAAGAAAAGAATGGTAATCTAGGGAACTGGAGTGCTTTTTTAAGTTTCAGATGAAGCTTTTAATTTATAACAAGAGCTATGAAGAACAATTTTAAAATTGTACCTTCTTTCATCTAAGAAGTTGTAAGCTAAAATATATAGTGATTGACTAAATTTGGGCAAGGTTTACTTTCTGCAGATCTTACCTTTGGGAAAAATTACAGCATCGTGCAGGGTAGCAAAAAGACCTAAAAGGATCACCTTGATATATAACAGAAAGAAGTTGTTCAATGTACCCTACTCATCATCTTGAAGTATTAGAAGACTTGTTCAAGAAGACTTTCAAAAGAAGGGCTCTTGCTTGAAAACAAATCATTCCAGTGCTTAGATCTATTTCTCTGAATGCCAATATTGCATTTATTTAGAAACTTATAATGTTATATCTTATTGAGAAAATTATTACTTAATCTACTTCTCGCAGAGAGCAAAAGCCATTGGGATTAAAACTAATGAATATAATGACTGAGTAATCTTTAGTAATAAGAAAAGCCACATTATATCCTGGGTGTCAGCTAGGATTTAACACAGAGAGAATTCAGCATATAAGTTTTACAAAGTGCTAACACATTGCACTGTCTCTCCCTGAGAGAGTTGTAGCTGTACAAGGAGTCAATTCTCCTCTTGTTTTACTACCTTCCGTTATTCCCAGACTTACAACTCAAAATTTCAATCATTATTTCATTCACTAAATATTCATTAAATGCCACCTTCATGCAGCAATGAATAAGACAGACAAAAGCTCCATTTTTATGTGGATTTTATTTTAATTGTAAGTAAATATCAACATGACCTAAAAGAAAAATTATAAATTTAGACACAGAAGGAAGGCATATATATAAAACTTCCAGAGTTTGCTAAATTTTATTGGTAAAATTTTCAGTAATGACTGTAGGAATGTCCAGGATTCTCAACTAAAGGTCTGGATGAAATTACTGATAGCTGATAAATTTATTAGAGAATCTGCATTCACTGCCATGGTACTAACTGATAGGAAATGCGATTCAATGGTGGCCCACCTTAAATGAAGTTAAAATGAGAGAAACTACTCTGGTATAATATACCAGATAAAATTCAAGCATGTTGAGAGATAGAAATGCTAGAATAGATTTATCATGCTTGAATAATTATGTGCCCACCACTTGCATGCTGTTGGAGGATCCAGATGGCTTCCTTCACCTTGACCTTGAGCTCTACATTGTTAAAGGAAGCATCACCATGCAACTGGGAGAGAGAAATGGTACAATTGAAATAGGGTCCCTAATTCTTTTGGAGATAGGAGGTTTCTGAGAGGGCTAAGACCATGGCATGGTGTTTAAGCTAAGGCAAGTTGGACATGATGTCAGTAATTATCAGAGCCTATGTGGTAGTCTGAATATGGTCCTCAGAGACATTTACTGATGATTAATGATTACGACCTTCCCCAGAGCCAAATATGTGGACAGCCTGCTAAGGTCCTATTTGCATATAAAATGGACAAAGAGAGGCATGACTTAAGTCACTCTTTAGAGAATCACGACTCTTCCCCAAATCTAAGGTCTGTGTCTCAGATTAAGGTTTGAATGGTTCTCAGATTAAGGTTCTTCCTTCAGGAAGAACCATGAACAAGTATGTCTGCGGAAGTAGCCTTACCCAAGGAAATGTACAAATACTTATTTAGGAAACTGCACACTAGTAAAAAGGATCCACGTGGACCTCAGGGAATTATTGGACACTGCCTCCAGGCTAAAACAATAGCTAGAAATCTATTAGAACCACTGGGATCCACTGATCAGAGGAGATTCTTGAGGGTATTAATTGATGATTTAAAAAAATATTGTTTCAAGCTGAGGTAACTTGACTGCAGGATAAAACTCTATTTATTGGTCAGAGATGGAAAATATCAACTTGCCCAGCTGTCTCTTTAGACATAGGAAATGAAGCTTAGAGAAATCAAAAGACTACTTTTAAGTGAAAATCCAGGTCTCATGATGTTGTTATACCAGCCCAGGTGCCTGGGTTCCCTGGGCAGGGGGATAGGAGGTTGTCTGGTGTCCAGGAAAGAGTTGGAAAAAAGGGTCATTCTTCATTTTGGTTTTAAAATTTTACTTTATTCAAACTGAAAAATGAAAACAAATTTTTTTTTTTTTTTGTGGGGCAGCAGGAGTTGGAATGAGAGGTGTCTGAGAAATTTCTGAAAAGATAAGGGCTAAAATTTTCCCAAAGTTGAAGAACTGACTATAAATCTGAGTTAATAAAAGCACAAAAACACAATAAAAATACCAAAGCATATAATAATCAATACTATCAATACTGCATGTAACATATAATAATGATCATTACTGCTTCTAACAGTAGTAAAGAATTTTTTTAAAAGATTTTATTTATTTATTTATTTGATACACACAGAGAGAGAGAGATAGTGAGAGAGAGTGAGAGAGCACAAGCAGAGGGAACAACAAGCAGAGGGAGAGGGAGAAGCAGGCTCTCCACTGAGCAGGGAACCTAATACAGGACTCATCTCAGGACCCTGGGATCATGACCTGAGCCAAAAGCAGATGCTTAACCAACTGAGCCATTCAGGCACCTCACAGTGAGAAAAATCTTAAAAGAAGCCAGAGGGAAAAAGATATGAAGGACAAAGATAAGGAAATATCTTATTTCCTTATAAAAAAAATTTTTTTGGAAATATGCAAGCCAGAAGACAGTGGAATTAAAAGTATTTTAATGTATTGAAAGATAGAAACTACCAAACTAGAATTCTTTTTTTTTTTTTTAGATTTTATTTATTTATTTGACAGACAGTCATCACAAGTAGGCAGAGAGGCAGGCAGGGATGGGGGAAAAGCAGGTTCCCTGCTGAGCAGAGAACCTGATGTGGGGCTTGATCCCAGGACCCTGAGATCATGACCTGAGCCAAAGGCAGAGGCTTAGCCTACTGAGACACCCAGACGCCCTCAAACTAGAACTCTTAACCCAGAAAAAAATAACTTTCAAGCATGAAATGAATACTCTTTCAGATATACAAAAACCTAAATAATTCAGTATTTCACCTTAACTACAAGAAAATATTAAAAGGGAGGTGCCTGGATGGCTCAGTGTGTTAGGCAGTCAACTCTTCATTTTGGCTCAGGTCATCTTCTCAGGGACTTGAGATCAAGCCTCCCTTTGGGCTCCATGCTGAGCGGGGAGCCTTCTTGGGATTCTTTCTTTCCCTCTCCCTCTGCTCTTCCTCCTGTGCTTGCTTTGTCTCACTCTCTCTCTCCAAAATTTTTTTTTAAAAATAAAATATTAAAAGAAAGACCTTCAAAGGATATCACTATCTTGAAGAGATATCTGCATCCCCATACTCACTGCAGCATCACTCACAATAGCCAGATATGGAAATAACCTAAGTGTCCCTGATGGATGAAATGGCTAACGTAAATGTGGCATATATATTCAATGGAATATTATTAAGCCATTAAGAAAAGGAAATCCTCCCATTTGTGATAACGTGGATGAAACTTGAGGACATTATGCTAAGTGAAATAAGTCAGACAGAAAAAGAAAAATTCTGAATGATCTTACTTATATGTAGAATCTAAATAAAGCCAGACTCATAGAAACAAAGAGTAGATTGATGCTTGCCAAGGGTTGGGGCATAGGAGAAATGGGAGATATTAATCAGAGTCTAAATTTCAAGTTATCAGAAGAGTAAGTCTGGGGATCTGACGCACAGCATGGTGACTTCAGTGTATCCAGCATCAAGAGACAACTAAGGGGCGCCTGGGTGGCTCAGTGGGTTAAAGCCTCTGCCTTCGGCTCAGGTCATGATCTCAGGGTCCTGGGATCGAGCCCTGCATTGGGCTCTCTGCTCAGTGGGGAGCCTGCTTCCTCCTCTCTCTCTGCCTGCCTCTCTGCCTACTTGTGATCTCTGTCTGTCGAATAAATAAATAAATCTTAAAAAAAAAAAAGAGAGAGAATTGAAGAAAAAAAAGTCTCCATCCTCTGCTTATCTTCTTAGCAGCTGTTTTCTGCATTTTTTTTCTTCCCCCCTCAGTATCTCATTCTGCACATTTCTGATTTAGGAGTTGGCAATTGTTTTGGGGGAAAATCACCAGGAAAATATTGAGCTCATCCCAGTGCATTTTACTTCTCTCTAAGGTCTTGGCTTTTCGTGTCCTTGCACCTTAAGTTTTTCATTGATGCTTTCAATCTGTTTTTTTTATACATTTTATTCATAGTCATTCTTTGTGGTAATGTTAGTTTGACCAGGCACTTCACTGTGTCCATTGGTACATGTAGCATATAAATTTATATATTTTAAGTAATGTCCATATTTTCCTACCCATTTCTCCAAATAAGGCAGGTAGGGCATGTTAGTGTTAATGCTTCTATTAACTATTACATTTAGCCTGAAGCAGCACTGTCCAAGAGAATATCATGTGAACCATGTATGTTATTTTAAAATTGTAAGTATTCACATTAAGAATTTTTTAAAAAAAGGTAAAATTACAAAAAGTTGTACATTTCACTTAGCTAAAGTCAAATGGTCCTAAAATGTTACCATTTCAACCCACATCTTTAAAATCCATTGTATATTTGATATTTATAGCTCATCACAATTCATGCTAGCCTTATTTCAAATGCTTACAAGGTAGCCTCATGTGACTAGTGGCTACTAATTGGAGAATGCGGGTTTAGAGCTTGCAGACCATTCAGGGGGGCTGTGACAGAACTAGAGGACGCCGGTACACTATCCGGTGATTCTGACTTGAAGACTTGGATTGTCTCCCTTGGGAAACAGCAGGTCTCTGTTCAGCCACACAAAACATTTTCATCACATTAGGTGAAAAAGTTTGTGGACACATTTTTCTTAACTGCTCAGCATCAACTGGTCTTTCATATTTTAGAGAAATACTCCAAACGATGTGATTCGGTGGAAGTTATGATTCTGCTTCCCTCAATTGAATCCCAAAGCGTGAAAACCCCTCTTTGTGCTTCCCAAAAGCCAAGATCTACACATGTAACTCTAGCTTGGCCAATCATATATGTCTCCTAAGGACACAGCACCTTAAATACAGAAATGCAGAGAAGGCTTTAAAGTTTTCCCAGACTGCTGGAGTGAAGCGGAAGGGAGTCCTAGCGGGGACCATATGCTGGTGGTGGTGTTCTCACAGGACAGTTCTGGGTTCTGAATGTCTCTGTGTTGCTGTTTCCTGGGCTTCCTTTGTTTCTTCAGGTGTTTAGGCCACTACATGAATCTTGATGTTTTGTGGCTCATGATTGTACTCTTTAGTACAGCATCATTGCTAAATGTGTCAATTTAGGAGTCAAACGGCCTGAGTTCGAATTCTGACTTTTGTATCCATTAGCTGTCAGGATTTAGACACATTATTTTACTTTTTTTTTATAATGATGATAATTGTATCTACCTCATGGGCTATTGATGAGATAATTCAAACACAGTGAATATACTTACATATTTATTCTGTACTAAATATTTACCTCTTGATGACTCAGTTTCTTTTATTTAAAAAAAACAATTTATGGAAGGCCTACTGTGTACTAGATAGATACACATAAAACAAAGCTTCTTATTTTCCCCATAGAAAATTGCCTTAAAGAAAGGATAATTATTTCATGTAATTTGCCTTGATTTGGGGGAAGGGGTTACCTGCAGCCCGACAAGGCTACAGCAAGCCTGAAATGTTTCTGTAGTCTTGGGCTTTGCCTTGAATTTTCCTCCAACCTTACATGCATCAAATGTGTTCCCAACTATCTGCCATTGAGTAATGTGTACCGTGTTTATTTGGTGGTTTTAAGTAGTGCCAGGAACATTGCCCACTATCCCAGTTTAAGTAGTGTAGACAGGATGGCATAACTTAATACTGGCAGTCACCCTGCAAATGGGAGCATTCTAGTTTCTACCTTTAACATGCGGAAATTGATTGAGAGAAGTAATTTGCCTACAATTACACAGCTGGTATGCACACAATTATACATTTTATTTTGATCATGAGTTCCGTCTTCCTAGATAAAGACTCCAAAACATTATTTGTAGGTGCTTAGTCACTTTACCAACAATTGTGAAAGACTTCTGCCATTATCTGGAGCACCCTTGACATTTTAAGAAATGTAATCCAAGCCTCAAGGAATGCAGGTCTCATGAATTTATTTGATGTCACTGACATCACCACTTTCTTAATCGCTCTCTCATCTTCTCCAATTTTTGTCTTTTCTTTTCTCAAGTCTATGATCATAAATATTTCTATAGTTATAAACAGCCCATTATTTAAATAGCTTTCATCTAAAAGAATTCTGGAAATTTACTTTAGGTGAATTTTCAAGGAGAGACTTGTGATTAATCATTTGGAAGAATAACTTCTAAGTTCTCATACTTGCTGTGCCAGCAAAGTCAAGTAAGATTGGTTTTGATGTAAGGCACTTACTTTTCCAGATGCCACCTTTAGACTTTTCCCCGGGGCGGGGGAGGGTGGGGCGCTGAAGAATAGACCTTATCCAGTGATGTTGATAACTGCATGAGGGTAGACCTGACCCTTCCAGGATTCCACATCAAAGGCCATATGTCTAAATTTCTACACCTGCTAAGCCACTAAATGTTTTGTCTTATTATGTTTTGTTCAAGGATAGAAAAAAACCAGCAGAGGCATTGAAACAGCTCTGGAACTTTGCTGGCCTGGGCTCCTTCCTCAAATACTTTGACTTCTAACCATGAACATTTGTGAAGTTTTTTCTCCCATCTCTAAATCACTCTAGAATCTTCTCATTTTACCTCTACTGAGATGGCACTCATTGCCATTTGTTTTTGGAAATAATTCATTTTAAACACAAAGAATGAACTTCTTTATCTTCCTCATTAATGAAAAGTATCTCTGCTTTGGAAATATACCAGTCAGCCAATTTTCTTCACCTGCAGTTTGCCTGTGCATAATGATCTCATCATGAAGAATAAACTGCCAGCCTGATTACAGCAAGGCTTCAGTTATTAAAAAAAAAAAAAAATGGCAGGGGGGGGGAGAGAGAGAAGAAAAGATAACTCATATCTTTTAGGAAGCATTGATAACCTTCCATCTGCATTTTCTGTAATGTTCTTACAAATTGAGTTCAATATTTAATGATTAACAGTGGTGAACAAAAAGTTTTGCCAATTGAGAATCAACTTGCTTAAGCAAATCATTCACCCATTATTTAAAATTTGTCTCATTTAAGAATTAAAAATTAAGCAATCAAAAAGTTTTTGTACTAGTTTGGAAATCTCTATGTGTGTGTGTGTTTTTAAGATTTTATTTATTTATTTGACAGAGAGAGATCACAAGTAGACAAAGAAGCAGGCAGAGAGAGAGAAGGAAGCAGGTTCCCTGCCAAGCAGAGAGCCCAATGTGGGGCTTGATCCCAGGACTCCGAGATCACGACCTGAGCCAAAGGCGGAGGCCTAATCCACTGAGCCACTCAGGTGCCCCCTCTATGTGTGTTTCGGTTCTAAGAGAGATACACAGGTTAAGTAAGTGACAAGGTCAATTGTTGACTCTTACCAGTTGAATACCTGATGTGGTAGCTGCTAGTATGTAAGGTCCACAGGTTTTGGAGCACACAACTGATGCAAAAGGAGAAAAATTCATTCGAATATCCAGATTCTTGGGCTCTCTAATGCCAATTTTGAAACAGATGATCATCAGGAGAAAACATTTGGGTAACTGAGTAAATGTTTTTCACTTCTAGTGGCCAGATCTCTCCCTGAAAGCCAGACTACTATAATCAGTTACATGCTGGACATCCAAACTTGGATGTCTTTAGATTCAAAACTAAAATAACCATTATATCCTGCAAACCTGCTTCTCTTCTCTTGTTTCTATATTCTCTATTGCATGAAGGAATGTCACTATTTGTATAGTTGCAAATGCCTGAAATTTTTCTGTTTCAGTTATGTCCCAAGTTTAATTGACCCACAAGTTCTCTGTGGTGTCTACATCATAATAACTCACTAACCGCACCTACCTTTCTGATTGTCCATTCTCTCTTAGCATAGGTCCCTCACCTATATGTCAAGAAAGATTCTTGGCAGAACACCCAGCCTCCAAGTTTTTCTTCTACTTCCCCTTGAAACCATTCTCCATCCCTCCAGGGTGATTATTTAAAGATATAAATCCCTCCATAATACCTAATAGGAGGTCCCCATTGCTCTCCAGGTGAAGACGGGGCTTCATAATAAGGTTCTTAGACTGTTTGTGATTTAGCATCCAGGTATCTCTGCCATTGCTTCTTTGGCCACACAGACTTCTCTTCTTTACCTACAAATCAGCTCTGCTTCCTTTCCTTTGGCATTTTCGTACCCCTTTCCTTTTCACTGCGTCCAGCACCGCATCTCTTCTTTGCTTGCCTCTTCCTTATCCTTTAGTTCTCATATGGGTATTACCTTCCCTGACACCCATGTTAGGGACATATACCTTCTCTTTGAGCTTCAACAGCAGCATAGAGTTCCTCTATGGGAATACTTATAATGCTGTATAGTAATTTTCTGGTCATTACTGTGTATCTCTACCTGAACTGAAAATTCCCAGAGGACAAAAACCACATCTTTCTTGTTCACTATTATATTCCCACATCCAACATAGAGACAGAACATAGGAAGCATTTAATAAATATTTATTAAATGAATAATCCAAGAATTAATAAATATTAAGATTTTAGGTCAGTAGCTCCATTTCTTTTTTTTTTTTTTTAAGATTTATTTATTTGACAGATAGAGGTCACAAGTAGGCAGAGAGGCAGGCAGAGAGAGAGAGAGGAGGAAGCAGGCTCCCAGCCAAGCAGAGAGCCCGATGCGGGACTCGATCCCAGGACCCCGGGACCATGACCTGAGCCGAAGGCAGAGGCCTTAACCCACTGAGCCACCCAGGCGCCCCAGTAGCTCCATTTCTAAGAAAAGAAATCTAAAAACGTGAAGATATAAGAAAAGCAAACAAAAATTTTTTAGTAAAAATTTTTATTAAAAATTGGAAATGAACATTGGGGAGGGTATGTGCTATGGTGAGTGCTGTGAAGTGTATAAACCTGGCAATTCACAGACCTGTACCTTGGGGTTAAAAATACATTATATGTTTATTAAAAAATTAAAAAGTTTAATTAAAAAAATTGGAAATGGCAGGCACCTGGGTGGCTCAGTTGGTTAAGCATCTGTCTTCAGCTCAGGTCATGATCCTGGGATCCTGGGATTGAATCTGGTGTCTAGGCTCCCTGCTCAATGGAAGGTCTGCTTCTCCTTCTCCCTCTGTCTCTCCCTCTGCTCACACAATCTCTCTCTCTCTTTCTCAAATAAATAAATAAAATCTATTGGAAATGGGTGGGAGGCAGCAAAGAAAATATTTTCTTTTTTTTTTTTGCCCAGTTTTTCACATCAATTTATATAAAGCTAGGACAAATTATCATTGGATGTTTCAAAATGTTGAGTCCAGACCAGTGTAAACGCATCTGATAATGTCCTGGCCTTCCCACTATTAACAGCAAATACATCTCCCTTGCTAGATCTCCATGGGGAGGAAGAATACCCCATTTGTAGTTCTACTCACTGGATTGCTTTTGTAAGATCAGCAGATTTGCCACTATACATTCCTACTTTGATTTAAGGCCAGAGCTGAGCTCTTCTTTTGAACTTGAATGGATGTCTGATCTCACCTAACCCTGAATCTTGTGAGTAAATCATCGTCTTAGAACTAAAGATACCAAATATATATGAGGCATTCTTCTATGCTAGGAATACCTCATTTATTCTTTACAACACTGAGAAACATTATGTTATTATATAGATGAGGAAACTGAGGATTGGAGAGACTAACTTGTTCGATATCAAGCAGTTGTTCCAATTCACATATTGTGTCCAATGATGATGTTTTCAAGCACTGGATACACTAGAAAAGCTTCTATTATCATGAAAGTATGTATTATCTGCAAGGAGTACATCATTATCAAGAACTGCATAGGGAAATGGTGGCAGAAATTGGGTTACAAATTATAAAATAAGTAATATCTTAATGAACACTAAATTATTTAACTCATCTAGACTAAAGAGAAGGAAAGAGTCATACTGCCCGTGTTTAGATTTATGTATCAAGTAGATTTTAGAATAACATGTATTATTTTAAGGAAATTAATTAGAGATAACTCTTGAATTTGAGAGCTGCATAACAAATCACCCCAAAACTTTTAGTGACTTAAGAACAAGATGACTTATTATTTCTTACAATTCTGTGAGTTGGTAGGGTGGTTCTTCCACACACTGCCTTGGTTATATGTTTGATATTGCCTTAAATCTTTCAAGGTCTTAACAAGGTTTCTTAGAGATAAATCCTTGACTTGATCTTCTTGGGTCCCAGGTCTCATTTCACCTTGAGAGTTAATTTTTTTTTTTTTTTTTTTTTTACTGGAAGCAATACGTGAAATGAAAGATAATTTTATTTTCCAGCCTAATAAATCCTGACACATCCATATATCTTCTATATTCTGCTTGCAAGCAGAAAGTTTCTTTCTTGAACCGATCTCTATCTTTTTAAAAATTAAAAAAAAATTTTTACTAACATATAATGTATTATTAGCCCCAGGGGTACAGGTCTGTGACTCGCCAGGTTTATACACTCACAGCACTCACAATAGTACATACCCTCCCCAATGTCCATAACCCAACTACCCTCTCCCTACCCCATCTCTGTCTTTATATACTTTTCACATGCAGCTAAAAAGAAACCACTGGCACTTACAGCATCTTATGTAAATAAAGATGGAGATGGATAGTTGGGCCCACAAATTCACAAGGTGCATTTTCTGACTTTTACATTATTGTATGCAAGGTTTTTGACAATGTGTTTCCCCATAACCTAACATGGGTTATCCTTTCTCCAACCTGTAGAGTGTCTTGGCCTTTTTCCTAGCCTTTCCTAATAGATTTCTTGCTGTCTTTCCAGCCTCTACCTGGCACCCATTTCCAAGCCATTGCCACATGTCTTAGGTTTCTGATGAAAACATACTTCGAAGAGTCTGAATTAGCCAGGGTTCGGTCAAGATGGCTAAACCATTTCGAATGTTAAGGATTAATTATTATAAGAATTAGATCTTAACATACTTTCTGGAGGAGCTGGGGAAGTGAATGCCTTGAACAGTGAAGCGAAGGATAAACAGGAGTCTTTAATCAATTCTCTCAGCAGGAGGATAGATTGAGGTTTACAGGGAGATTCTGAGATGCCAGACAAATTCCACCACCGAGGTGGGACCACACAAGGAACACTTGTGGAGAGGTCTATGTGTAGCAACCATCTCTGATGATACTCAGTTAAACATCTGTTGGTGGTCTCGGGGACATTATTGGTCAGGGTGTCCAGCGGCCAGGATAAAGAACTAGATCTAGAGGGACATAGGCCAAAGACAAACAGGAAACTCCCAGACACATTAGCAACTGGCAACTGTCTGTCACTTTACCCAGTCATGAAGACCTTCTAAGGATCATATCAACTAATTGCCTCTCAAGTCTCTCACAGTGCTCCCCTCCTTCCTTTGCCAAGTAAAACCCAGTATCATGTAGACAAAAGAATTCTGGAAACATATTTCTCAGTTTGACCAACTTGACAATAGAATGATACAGTACAGGAGGGGAATAAATCTGTTTCCATTGCTGAATAAATGAGACCTCTCTATATCCTCACACAGGTCTAGGATTTAAGCTGTGCAAAGATGCCCAAAAGACCCAGGTCATAGTCACATCCAAGAATAAACAGGTGACCACAGTGTAACTCTGGGACTCTGGGACTTCCATGATGTCAGGATTAATGCTCATGTGCTCCTGACTAGCTGGACAGAGACTCAAGTGTTCAGATCATCTCTTTTACATGATGGCCTCTACCATCCAAATCTTGATTTCTCTTGTATCTCATAAGTTTTGCAGAACACCCACCCCCAAACCACAGAGAGACAAGCTCTCTAAAATATACAATTCAATCATAACTACTACCTCTGTTTTCTTTTAGTAGTCCCCTCTGTGAAACTAACATAATATCTTGTGCATAATAAATTCTCGATGTTTACGAATTCTGAAAAACTAAGAGGGAAGAGAGTAAAAGATAAACAAGCCATACCCCTAAGGAATCATAACCAAATAGGCTAACCTGTTGTCAGGTTCAGTAAATGAACATAGAGTCAAAGGAGAGAGGAAAAGCCGAATGCATCATGAGCTAAATGCACACAGGAATATGTGATGAAATGAAGCCAGACTCAGGGAGAAACTCGAGTTAGAAGCCCTCAAAAACATCCATGAAGCTGACACCGGTTTTTAGTAGGTCAAGTTAGGTGATTCACAGGTAAATTCTTATAAACGCCCTGCTGCCTCATAGCTGTGATGTTGGGTAGACAACTTAGCTCTTGTTAACTACTCTATGCCTCAGTCTCCTCATTTCTGAGATATTTGTGAGATACTCCTCATTTGTGAGTAGCTACTTCATGGGAGTTTTGTGAGAATTACTTGAGCTAACGTGGAAACAGTGCTTGGCACAGCATAAAGTACTCAGTGAGTGTTAATTGTTATTCTAAGAGGTTGCGTCAAATAACATTGGTCTTTTTTTAATGCTCTTAAAATGTCTGCGTATGATATTCCGAATATGTCTAATCGTGCTTGATGCAGGGGAGTTATATTGTATATATAATATAGATTATATATATATAATCTATATATTGTATATATAATATAGATTATATATATAATCTATATATATTGATGTATAATGTATATATATATTATATATACAATATATAGATTATATATATAATCTATAGTATAGATCTATAGATTATAGATTGTATATATAATATAGATATTATATATCTATGTGGTGCTACAGAAGAACTGTGGGAGAGGTGTTTTTTACATAAATGGCTGGAGGTGCATAATGGGTAATGCTACATATGGTAATTATTCCCTGACACATAATGATAATACATGTTTTGTGTCAATTCTTTATCTCAATTTCCCCTTATTATTAACCTGTTCTTCTCCTTTTTTTTTTCTTTAATCTGGTTGTGACCATGACAACTTAATGTCAACGACTAAACGTGCTAAGAAAAATTTGGCATTTGGCTCACTTTTTACATTTGCTCTTCTTTGTTTTAGGAATGATTGAAAACTTACCTCCATTTATGGTTGGCTACAGGCAGGATCACAGTAATGGTGTTTTAGCTTTTGTTAACACTCACACCAGATATTTTCCTTCTATTGACAAACTTAGTAGTGATGGCTATTTAACTTAGGCTGAATTTATAAAGACCTTTGAAGTGCTCTGACTTATGTAAAAATGGCCCCATGAAGGAGACTGTGAATGTACACAACTACAGGTCTGTCCAGTGTGTGTTATTTGGAGTCAATTTTCTCTATGTTTTATCTCATTAGCCCATATAATTTGAGCTTAGTTATAACAGTTTTTCTATTACTTTACTTTTCTGCATGTTCTTGTATTGCTCTTGTTTTCCTCATCCCTCTCTTCTTTCTCACTTTTTCTTTATTGTGATTGTCTAAGGAGGTAAGTAGAAATTACTCAGTCTAATACCCAATCATGCCCTAAAAAAAATTAATATATTGTATTGTCAGTTAAGGTCATACCATCTTTCAGGATTTACTTAAAATGGCAACAATTCCTCTTCCTAGAAGCTAAATCTGAGGTTCCCAGCAAGATTCCAAGGCTGATACTCTCATGGAAAGAGTGAGGGAGCAGACTCCACACTGAGCACAGAGCCCGACATGGAGCTCAATCCCATAACCGTGAGATCATGACGTAAGTCAAAACCAAGAGTTGACTGCTTAACAGACTGAGCCACCCAGGTGCCCCTATTTCATGGTTACTTCTAATGCTGAATTTTTTTCTTACTAAATGCTGGTTCCCATAAGGGTCTCATATTCTGTATTTTTTTTTATTGTGTTATGTTAGTCACCACAAAATACATCATTAATTTTTGATGCAGCATTCCAAGATTCAATGTTTATGTACAATACCCAGTTCTCCATGCAATACTTGCCCTCCTTAATACATATTCTGTATTTGTTTATGACTCTGCCCTGTGCTGACCTGAAGATGGAATATCCACCTCAATTTCTCCAAAATGCCATCCCCACAAGACATTTGTAGGTGCAGCAGAATTTACCAAGATACGGGGCAACAGAAGAGGGTTGCATAGCAGTAATCATTCCCAAACTGTTTAATACCGAATATTAGCCCTGTTCTTTAAAGCCTTTTGTCTGCCACCTACCCACCAGGAATTTCTCAGTAATTACAGAGTTCTACATCTAAGCCTCCTACCATGTTGCTTTGTTCTCTCTGTCTCTATCTCTGTCTCCTGCAGAGGCAGCAAGTTTTGGTTTTTTGCCCTCTCCTAATTCTTGTTTTCTTTTAAATTCCTATTAAGATTTTGGACATTGGAGGTGGGATTGGGAGAGGGGGAGCGGGCTATGGACATTGGGGAGGGGAGGCGAACCATAAGAGACTATGTACTCTGAAAAACAACCTGAGGGTTTTGAAGGGTCAGGGGTGGGAGGTTGGGGCAACCTGAGGGTTTTGAAGGGTCAAGGGTGGGAGGTTGGGGGAACAGGTGGTGGGTAAAGGGGAGGGCACGTTTTGCATGGAGCACTGGGTGTTGTGCAAAAACAATGAATACTGTTACGCTGAAAAAATAAATAAAATGAAAAAAAAAAAAAGATTTTGGACAGATAAATTTATCTTTTTTTTTCTTCCAAGATTGTTCCAAAACATGCCCTCAGGGTTCACAGATCTAAAGCAGCATATCAAGGTGTTTTCCTAAACAAAGTTAGTTTTCACCCTAAGGAGAACTCTGAGCCAGCTGTTAATTTTCTAGTCTTATTTATCCTGCCATCTTGACTTAAAGAATAAACCAGTAAATGCCTTTTGGGAACGCCTTTAAGTTCTCCAAAGGAAAGGCATATGTGACATGGCAGAAATATTATTGTGATATAATTTTTCTCAAAAGGTTTGATAACATTGATAAATGTAATTCAGCTGATCTAATGTACAGAACTTCATTAGCGAAAACTAGATTGACTCTAGTAACACACATTCATTTCTATGCCTCATATATTCATGCTGTATTTACAAACACTTTTGCTCTCTCCCAGCTTGGATGAATGTCCTTGTATCAAGCTTTCATATCATTTTGCACCCCCTTAGGGTAAGTTCTTTCTTTATTTTCCTAAATTTATTCCTTTGCTTCTACAAACAAGTCGGGTGATTCCTTAAATGATGGCCTAATGAGTAGGAAATGCAATAATGATTGTAAGGAGCTTAGCCATGTCCTTGGCCTATTGGGGGAGTCATGCTTCCTGGCTAATTGCAAACGTGTCTGATTGAAGTGGTCAAGAGCCCTGATTTTTTCTTCATCAGTTGAATGTGTGCATGCGTGTCAACTGCATTGTCATCCCCAGAGTTGAAATCTGGACTGATTGAAAACACTTTGACCATAGTGTTAGTTAGCCAACATATCTTGATGGAGAGCCCACTGCAGGCAAAGCATTATACAAGAAGCTATGAAATGAGAAATGCCAAAGAGTAAGTAAATCACGCAGCAGAGAGAGTTGGATGCAAGGGAAAGTGGGAGCAAAAGTAAAGATCTTTGGGATATATGTTTACTTGTCTATGTACTCATATTTGTGTCACTGGTATGCAGATATATGTATCTGTGCGTTTGTGTATATATATATGATAATAATAAGACTTTTGACTCTCCAGCCTAATCTTTTGCCACATCTGGGCAGTAACACTGAAGTGCTTGTTGCTCTATTTCCTGCCCAATGAAAGGCATATACCAGAGACTCTAACTGCAGAGCCCTTCACAATGGCCCACTCTTCTCAGAGTAACTCTCCCCTCTCCTTTAATAATCCTTTAATAATAATCCTCCTTGGACTCAAATTCTCCAAGAAGCCAAGTTGGAGAAATACACTGACGTACAGTCATGTTAATCCTTGAGTTTTATTTTGTTCCTCTCTTCAGAGTGTGCAAGCTGCAACCAGCGACACTGGGTTAGATTTTTAAAATGATTGACAGTTTACTAATGTGGTTAGTGAAGACCTATGCGTTTTCTTCCTCAACAACCACCTGTGTTTGTGTTTAGAGCAAGCATCTGTGAAGATGTCTTTTATAATTCTTCCCCAGAGTCTCTCTTGCTGATTACAATTCTCCCCCAGAACTCACCCTTTGGAGGCCCTCCTCTGCAATTACTAAACTGATTCCAAGAAAGAAATGGAGAGGGAGGGCTACACACCTCTGTGAAAGCAGACTTGGCCATGGCGGGATATAGGACTGACATAATGCTGTTTTGATCTTTTGCATGACATGTCAATTACTGGGAAGTTCAGGGTTTTTTGTTTGTTTTTGCTTTTCGCTTCCTGCCACATTGCAAAAAGAGAATTTCACTGTGTATAGGCTCCTGCTATCTTCCTCCAACTCAGCCACTGATAGAAGTTTGAGGTATGAGATGGGCAATATGCCCTAATCTCAGTGTATAATACGTTTTATATTTGCCTCATTTTAGATTCTTAAAATCCAGTCTCAAACCCCTTTTGATATGTGAGCTGCTTCCAATGAGGACCATGTCATATACTCACTTAAACAGACCATATTTTGAGGACATGGATACAGATAAGCACACAGAGAGCTTACTCTCAGTCTGTCATGATGGACATTGGTTTTGATATTTATGCAAAGTTATGCAAACAGGTACTATACAAACAAATGTTAAGAGGCTTCCTGAACAATGGAAGTTAATGAAGCAAAGCAAGGGCTCAAATGCACATTTCCCATAATGTCTTCTGTATACACATACACACACAGCCCCCCACACCAACACTAGAGTTCAAATAAAAGTGTTATTTGACACATTATGTCTGCTTTATTCAAATACTGTCTGCAGCCCAGTTTTTTAAATTACTCTGTTTCCTACAGAACTAATTTTAAAATGAATCTCCCACTGACTTCAAGGGGCTTTTATCTCTTTAGGATGGTGATGAAGGCTAAAATCATGTGCCTCGTACCCCAGAATGCTGAAGAATGAAGTCTGTGTCAGCCTAGCTCACAATGCTGAAAGAGCCCCAATTCCTCCCCCCGTGCTGACCATTAATCTCTGTGAAATCTTTCAAAGGGTTTTAAGTGATAAGCAAAGAGAAAATGGGCCCTGGGAAAAACACCCTTCTTTGGATTGGCTTCATATCAGAACTTCATAGTCATATTAGAAATGAGATTGTTCAGTATACAGTACCTTTTGTGCTATGGATATAGACTGGTTTATCCTTAGTTTTGTTGTTGTTGTTGTTTTAACCTCAAATAGATTTTGTACAAGGAATGCAATTCAACTGTAGCATTATAAGAAACAACACAGGAAGTTGCTTTAAACTCAGCATCTCAGCATCCTGGTGCATAATAAACTCCAAACAAATTCCAGGAAATTAAGCTTCTTTTAAATTGCTGAATAAGATGAAGGAATAATACTGAGAAGAACACACATGTGTGCGTGCGCGCGCGTGCACACACACACACACACGCGAAATTAATTATAGAATAATTACCACACAGCTGTTCCAGAAATTTGGAGGTACCCTGCTTTCTTCTTCGTTGATCAGGTATAATATGATTATGCTCCTTGCTTGAGGTGACTCTGGTCCTTCAATTTCCAAAAATAAATTCTCATTGAAGTATGACATTTCCGCATCTACTGGCTAATTACTTTAAGAACAGAATTTGTCTTTCATAGTTTTAACCTAATCCTTTCACTGATAGAGATAAGATCCCAGTTGGGAGTATTGACAGAATGAATTTCTGCAGGACAGTAATCTGTCAGAATTCTTTACAGTGCCATCCTCTTTCCTCCACCATGTTAACATTCTGACAAGGCATCAGTGGAGAAGCCTTTATTTGCTCATATACTTTCCTTCTCCCCCTTTCTTCCTTCACTGGGTCTTTCTTCTATTTGTTCCTCAATTTATCTCTTCTATTCCTCTTCAGAAAGTTCTGTCATTTTTCCTTCTTTCTGCTGATGACACAAGTTTTTCTTCATGTCGTTCCTTACATTTCTAAGAAAATTAGCTCAAAGGCAATCACCCACATCAGATTCTAAACCATCCTTTGGTTTATCTTTCCTCTTCTCTTCCCAATCTAGACGTGTAATACTAATTAATATTCGCTTGGACTTTAAATTATGTGAAGTATTTTCACATCTGTAACGATACATTTACAGCTCTTTAAAGACTTGTCATTAATAGTTATCATTAATGAAATTGTGTGTGTTTTCGTTCCGAAATCTTTGGTATCCACTGCAGTGCCCCATTCAAACAAAAGCTTCTTAAGCCACTATCCCTACAGAGATATTAACAAGCATAATAATTCTAGATAGTACAAAAATTCTATTATAACCCTAGAAGACATTACTAGATAGTAGATACAAGATTCAGAAATTTGTGGTTTTGAATGTCATTGTCTATCAAATCATATAAAGAATTAGGACATAACCGTGACAGATTGAAATCCTATTCATAGCTATTGTTTATTAAAATCAATTAAGTAGTCTCTCCTTCTTGCCAAAAGCAGATAATTCAGATGATACAACACTTCTTTTAGGATAGCTTGTTGTATCAGCAGGAAGTCTTATCACATTAGATTTTAAACACAGACACTTTTCTTGAGATAGCTGTGGAATGAATTGCTTTCCAAAGGGTTTTGCATAATTTTAATTTGCCTTTTTATTGCTAGTAATGGACCATCTGTACCTGCAGTTTTCTATGAAATTTTAAAGGAACATACTGAGTAAGTCTTGCAATTTAAAATGCAGAAAAACATGTAATTAAATAAGCCATGGCAAGTAGAATAAAAAAGGATATTGATAAGTTCTAAAAATCAGTAAAAATAAAGAATTTAATGTCAGGAGTAGATGTTCAAATATTTGCCCTGACAAAAAGTAATTTGGATTAACTACCTAATTGTCAGCTGACATTTTTTTCAGATTTATGCTCAATTTGTGAAACATGAAGAAACAAAAAGAATAAAAAATTGTAATTCCAAATCAAATACTTTTCCCTCTAATTGGATTAAAATTAGAAATCAGGAGTAACTCAAATTGTATGAGTAATCTGAATTATCAACTTGTTAGTTCACTTTGGAGATTTGATGACATTTTAGAGGTAATTTTATAGTATAATTTAAATCTTCAGTGGGGAACTGTGCTTTGTCCCATCATATTATAATTTTAGTTCATAAACTTTTCTTTTTTAGTTTTAGCGTATTTTCCCTATAATTAGGGATAGTTTTCAGTGCTCATTCATTCACTCTTTCATTCAGACCTAACATTCATTCACATCCCACTGGCCCAGACTTAAGCACATGGCTACCCTAAGTTGCTAGCAATGCTAAGAAAGGTGATCTCTTCCTGGATACCATTGTGTCCACTTTTGTGCTTAAACATGCATAAACTGCTAAAAGAGATTAAAAAAAAAAAGAACAAATATTGAGAAATTTTTGACAATAGTAATAGCTTGCTCCTTTCTCTGTTTCTTTCTGCACACACAGAACGTATTCACTGCAATACAAGTGTCAAGGGGAAGCTAACAGACAAATAGTTAGCCTGCTCCTTATAGTCTCCTTTAGAACAACAGAATTGGTAGGGATGGCCTCCCTTTCTTTGTAGCTGACATAAATATTCTGCTATGCTGTAGTAACAAAGGTTATTAGCTTTCCAGCATGCAGTATTTGTGTACTCACAGTCTACAACTCCACCACTAAGATGATGCCACATATGTTTTCTTATGGCAGCACACCACTATGACACCAAATTTTTAATTAGCTAAGGTATAGGTTAAAGATTTATTACAAAGAAACTTCAAAATGCAGGGACTTGAATTTTACAGAAGATTTCCCTCATGGTAAGTGTGTGGTCCCCAAGAACTCTGACTGGTCAGTTGGCTGCCTCATCTTCAACATGTGGCTTCCATCTTTAGGTCTAAGATTCATGCCAGCTGCTGTTCTTGGCCAAGAATAAGAGAAGCAGGGATGCACTGGGAGAGCGGCTTTATCTCTAAGAAAGTAATCCAGAAGTTGCACATAGTTTTTGCATTGCCCCACTGGCCCGCATATAGTTACTGACTGCAAGGGACAATGGGAAAAACAGTCCCTAGGCAAGTGGCCATGTGTCCTGGTCATTAAATTAAAATTAGAAAAAGAGAAAAAAGGAGAATGGATATTGGAGAACACAGCTTCTCTTCCACTTTCTTGGGGGGAGAGGGGCAGGAAAAAAAAACATACTAAAGGTCCTCTTAAGATCTAAATATATGGGCTAATATACCAATATCCAAATCAAATCTAGTAAGTATATTAATCATTTCATTAATATAACTCATTCCTAATGTGGAAAAGACTTTCTTTTTTTAACAGGAAAGAACTTCATATTCCCATCAATTATTTAAAATGAGTATAAAGATTGGTTCTTCAACAACATATATTATTTTTAGTTTTATAGCTTGGCCTTTTATTAGTCTACTGACTCAAAGTATTTGCAAAATAAGATCTTAGGCCTTTATTTCCCCCCATCCAATTATTTCTAGACACAATAATTTCCAAACACATAATTGTAAAAAAGAGGTATATTTTTTATTACTAGAGAGACATATAGAGCAACTATTAAAGTAGCTAATAATTTCTGTTCTCATTGTTCTTCTTTCTCTGTATAATGTAACCATGATAATGTGTATGTACATCACTTAGAATGTTTCTCATGAATTCATTTTCAGTTCTAGGTTTAGTCAAAAGCTCTTAGCCGCTTGAGCTCAAATTCCTGTCTCAGTGCATCAGAGCTCCTGCAGACTTGTTTATCTATCACACACAACCATGATTAACCTAGCAAGGTGATGACACTCATTGACCAACTCCTTCACTCTTCTCCTAGTCTTTTGTATCATTCACAACCATGCTTTTAAAGCTGTGTTCTACTGAGACCTGGGGCTGTGTCGAGGGGCCGGGCAGGGTGGAGAGATGGGGAGCTGGATTTCCCAGGATTCTGATCTCTCCCTATCCACCTTAGAGACAGAAGCTGGACTCTTCCCATTGTTCCATATTGAAGCTCTGTTTAAGATTTTCTTTGAGAAAGAGTTCTGCTTCAAATACGTTTAAACACTAGACATCTCGGAGGTTCTGTGCTATTATTCCCAGCTTCCTACAATTATCCCCGTCTCATGGAAAAATTAGAGGAAAATAAAAGAGCCAAATGGGCTTCCTGTGCTAAGAGCGCCAATCATTCTTCTCTAGTCCTCTCCAAACAAAAATACAAAGTTAATTTTCCATTTTACTCTTTGAGAGTGAAATGTAAAAACAAGTGAGTAATATCCCATATCCTTCTTTCTGAAAGCTTTATATGTGGAACTAAATAAGCCATTGTTACTTGATCAGATAGGTGAATAAAGCAGTGAAGATGGGATAATATTTGTATTGGCATGTTAACCACTGAATAATGTCTAATTGTAATAGAAGAGTCTCATTAATTATGATGGAATAGTCACAGCCAATAAGTAATTTCCTAGGTCCTCTATTGAGATGGTCACTTTGATTTATATTTTATCTAGAGTGTCTTAAAAACATCATGAAGATATTATAGTCTCCCATATGAACAAAAACAACTTCATATTTTACTAACCTTGAAACATCAATTTAATGCACTCCATTGAGGAAAGTCTTCTGAAAATGTTAGCATTTTGACCTCTATTATTTCAGTATGTCATTGTAATGAATAAAGAGTAAAAAGCACATTGGTGCCTTTTTAAGTTTTTGTCTCTAGCTCAAGTCCTGGAAAGAAACAATGCATGTTTTATTTGCTTTAGGTCTACAGCATGTCTCTCTCATGAACTTGCATGAAGACATGTTTTTTTCAGCTCATAACTACTGGGCGTGGCAGGAAGTATTACGGAAACGAACAAAAAGCTTACCCTTTCATAGTTTAATAATTTTTAAAACTGGAGTCAATTTAACTAACATTTTCCTTAACCTTTATTGTTCAGGTGGAGGTCAGTGTGGGAAGGGAAAGAGTCCTAGATGAGAAGGCAGAACCCTGGTATGACATCTGATTCCTCACTTGGGGGGGAACCTCTGTTTACTCATCTCTAAAGCATCAGGCTAGTCTAGGATAACCCATTTGGACTTCCTAATAAAATCATTTCCACAAACATTTTCATAGGGAAAAGTTATCACAATTTTTCAGAACTTTATATCCAGTTCCCAAATGAATATATTTTAAACCTATTTCTTTAAAAAAAAAAAAAGTATTAAAGTACAAATGGAAAAAAATGGGAGAATCATAAGGTAACTCATTTTTATGTATATTGAACACTTTAAATTTCAATTATGTTACTATTTTAACACAAAAAATTACCATTTATATTTACATAAATGTTCAGAATTCTATCAAAGGAAAGCAACCTTCCTGAGATTGCCTTTTTAAGCTATCGCTCTTGAAAAGAAACTAATGAAAGTAACAGTTGGTTGAGATGGGTCATGTTTTGCTTTGTTTTATTCTATTAAAAAAGTATTAAAGGAGACCTGGACACTTAATTTTATTTATTCACACTGCTGTATGTGCCAAATTATCTTTTAAATGTTATATACAATGATTTTAAATGCATAAGGGTCATTTTCTATTTTAGAATGGGTATTTCTGGTTAAATAACCCCATTTTTTTTTTAATCTTCAGAGGAGGGTTATTTACCATTGTTCAGTCATAGCTTTTCCCATCACTCCACGTTAAAGAGATATTTCAACCTCAGCCAAATGCATCTCTCCATAATGCTCTGGAGAGCAGGCACTTGGCTTTTATTTTCTGGGACAGAGTTTTGAAAAGGCTTAAAGCATTTGTTTTAATTTTAATTCCTGAGGCCTTTAAAATAACATTCTAGAGTAGTTGGAGAAGGTTGTCAACTATAACAATACGTTTCCTTGGAATAAGCCCAGTGCTGCTATTCAGCGTTGATTAAAATAGTGGATTTAGACCTCGCGGCTCTTTCATGTGCTGTATATTCATTTATTTGGTACAAATAAAAAAAAATACAGGACGATTTTTCAACAACAAAAAAAATCAGCGAGCAGGGATTTTGTTGTGATTTTTCTAAAATGATAAATACAGCTTTGAATTGCCACCTGGAATGAGTCCCACTGGGTATAAGAAAATGGGCAGAATTCTCCAAGGCGAATCTAACCTATCTTTCCCCTTCTGTCAATCTTGTGTATTTTATTTCTCTTATTTGCGTGTGAGGATTTTGGGATGTATCTGTATGTCTACCACGAACTTGTGGGCATAAATAAATAAATATAAATAACAACTGTGTATACTTTTATATTAATCCTCTCTCTGTTTACAGAGGTAAAATGCAAATGGCTTTGAGTGATTATTACCTTAAGTCTTAATATATTTTATCTTTATTTGCATGTATGAAACAAAAGCAAAGGCAGTGACTGAGCCTGCCTTTGTTCATTTGCGCACATGAGTTGGTTCAACACCTCTCCTGCTCTACACGTCTGCTCGACAACACATTTGGTGCTGTCCGGAGTGGGAGGACTATCTTAGGTTGGCCCGATTTTACTTTATAAATGGGTCATTGTCAGTTTGGTTTCTCTCAAAAGTTAGGCACTAAGATGATAATAATGTTTCTTACACTAAGTGCAAGTGCCGCTTAAATGCCATGGAATATTCTGACAAGGCCATACCTCAGTATATGTAGTAGAAAGAGTACAGACCTTCTAAATCTGACCTGCTTTCACTGCGGTTATGTAGACAAATCATCAAGTCTCTAAGAGCTTCGTCTTTCCAATTCGTAAAATAGATTGTTGTGCAAGTTAAAAATGTATAAAAACACGTAAGAGATTTATCTCAAACTAAAAATGCAAGTGAGGTTTTCTTAGAAACACTCTGCCCAGTCCATTAGCTCTACTTAGATCACATCCTACAACTAAAATTCGGATGACATATATAAGAAAGAATATAATCATCATGATCCCTATGGCATAATTTCCTACAAAAGCTCTCTAACCAGGCATGTGCAAAGTGCTCCAGCGCCATCTGGTATCAGGCAATGCCCTTGAGTGTGTACGTGAGCAGTTATACTTGTGGGGATGTGCATTCAGGCTGGGTGTTGTTTTCCTTAGAATCACCCCAGTGAGGTGTTGAGTTTTCCACTTTAACCTCCATGGGCACCACCTCCCAACAATTTCCCAGTTTTTAAAAATGATTTATTTTTGTTAAAATACAGTACCTAGTCACACAAATCTCTGAAATAAAAATAGACAACAATAAAGAAGAAAATAAGCTTTATCAGAGATAACCACTATCGATATTCTGGTATTTTTCTGTTTTCTCTATGAGCATGTATGCACATATAATTGAGTTCCTACTACAGGTGATTTTATATCTGCTCCTCATAATGTCATCAAATGTTTGTGAAATATAATTTTCAGTTTTTGCACAATTATCTATTGTATGACTCTAGCGTGACGTTTAGCCATTGCCCTACTGTGGGACATAAAATTGTGTCTAATATTTTGCTATGCAAAATAATACCATGAGCAGCAAAATTGTGCTATCTACATCTTTGATTATCTTTAGCCTAAGAAATTTTAGAAATTCAATTATGTGGTCAAAAAGTTTAAATATTTTAAGACTACGCCAAATATTTTTAAGTGCCTGGGTGTATGCCGTGAAATAACTTATATTCAAATTGACATTAAAGCAATTTATATTCTCATTGACAGTATTTAAAATATTAATTTTACCCATTCCCTTACCGAAGCTGACAGTTATCATTTTTACACACACACAGACACACACACACACACTTATAATAATTATTTTCAAGGTTTACTTATTTAATTTAGTACAACACTCTTGTTTTCCTTCCTGATATTCAGTCTCACCAACACCACCTGTTTTTCCTACCAATAAATGAACAAAGCCTCTTACCATCCTTCATTATGATATATCTTGGATTTTATGTCTAATATTTGTTTAAAGCCATGCTTTACCATGTCAGTAGATGCTTAAGGCTATCAATATGGTGAGTTGTATTCCTAGATGGGTTCTAATGTAAACTGTACTAGTACTAGAATTTTCTTGTCAAATTAAACAAAATAGAAACTGGAATAAAATTACCATGTAAATTAGTGTACTGAGAATTAAAGTTTTGGAATATTGACAGTGAAAATGCTCATTCATTGCAAAACAGAGCCCCTAAAAATAAAGATTTCAAGGGACAAGACTAACACATTCTTATTCACAGGCTGAGTATTTTTAATATGTTCATATAATATGAGAAATGTAAGTGTGGAGATCTGACATTTTTCCTGTTTTTTTTTTTTTGAGAAACTATTGTCATACATTATTGTATAAGTTTAAGACTATTGCATAATGGTTTGATTTATATATGTTGTGAAATGATTACAATAGGCTCAGCTAACATATATCTTCTTATACAGATACAATAAAAAGAAAAGAAAGAAGAAAAGAATATAGGGAGAATGATTATGCTTGTGGTAGGATCTCTTAGGATTTACTCTTAACAACTTTCCTATATACCATACAGCAGTGTTGGCTACAGTCATCGTGTTGTACATTACATCCCTACTATTTATTTATCTTATAACTGAAAGTTTGTACCTTTTGACTACCTTCCTCCATTTTCCCCTTCGCCCACCCTCCACCCCTGCTAACCAGAAATCTGATCTGTTTTTCTGTGAGTCTGTTGTGTTTTTCATTTTGTTCACTTGCTTGTTTTTAGATTCTATATGTAAGCATACAGGTAAATTCATGCAGTATCTGTCTTTCTCTGTTTGACTTATTTCCCTCAGCAGAATGCCTTCAAGGTCCATCCATATTGTCACAAGTGATAGGATTTCCTTTTTATGACTGAATAATATCCCACTGTGTGTGTGTATACCACAACTTCTTTATCCTTCATCCAACGAGGAACACTTAGGTTGTTTCCATGTGTTGACTATTGCAAATAATGCTGCTATGAGCATGGAGGTGCAGATATCTTACTATTTTCATTTCTTTGGATCTATTCCTAGATGTGGACTTGCTGGGTCATATGGTGGTTCAATTTCTAATTTTTTGAGGATCCTCTAGAAACCTAACTTAATCCAAGTATGCTTGCTCTCAGAGTGGGAATGAGACCAATTCAATGGGATTTGAATCAGAGTTTGGTCACTCATTGCCTTTATGACCATGTTCAACTTACTTAATCTCTGTGGTCCTGCAATTTATCATTCTTTAAGTGAATAAGAATCTGCTTCCCAGAGCTATTTGAAGGTTAAGATTTAAAAATACATGTGGGGGCGCCTGGGTGGCTCAGTGGTTTAAGCCTCTGCCTTCGGCTCAGATCATGATCTCAGGGTCCTGGGATCGAGCCCCGCATCGGGCTCTCTGCTCAGTGGGGAGCCTGTTTCTCCCTCTCTCTCTGCCTGCCTCTCTGCCTACTTGTGACCTCTCTCTGTCAAATAAAATAAATAAAATATTTTAAAAAAATAAAAATAAAGATACATGTGTATATTTTTTTAATATAATGAGTGCTCAAAACAGTCATTTTGTATAAGACAATTTTTATGCGGTAATAAGAGCATTGCTTTTATGACAAAACAATGAAGGAAAATTATATTTACTACTCCATAGACCAACAATTTCAAAAATATTTGTTCCTTAGAAATTCCAATTTTTGAACAATTCTTAAAAAATAGAAGATTCACTTCTTTCTAGAAACCTTAATTTGGCCTGTTTTCTGATCAAAAACCTCAATTTCTGTCCTTCCAAACTAATTCCTTTGTCTCTGGAGACTTCAGTACTTGTAAAGTTTCCATCACATTTTAGGAAGTAAGACATATAGGACATACCGAAAACAAACAAGCAAAAAAACTTAGAGTGTTGAAGAAATCACAAGTTAACTGCTTCTGGGCCAGCTGTAGAATTTCCATCCCTTCTGCTTTCAAAGAATCTTCAAGGCACATGCTTTTTAGATTGTACTTAATAGCATTTTGCAAATTTTTTCCTTGGGAAGATAGTTTAACATTGTTTCCTTCGATAAGATATCATGGATTGGGAGGGAGACAAACCATAAATGACTCTTAATCTCACAAACCAAACTGGGGGTTGCTGGGGGGAGGTGGGATTGGGAGAGGGGGAGGGGGCTATGGACATTGGGGAGGGGAGGCGAACCATAAGAGACTATGGACTCTGAAAAACAACCTGAGGGTTTTGAAGGGTCAGGGGTGGGAGGTTGGGGGAACAGGTGGTGGGTAACAGGGAGGGCACGTTTTGCATGGAGCACTGGGTGTTGTAAAAAAACAATGAATACTGTTATGCTGAAAAAAATAAATAAAATGGGGGAAAAAAAAGATATCATGGAGAAAAATATTTTAAAAATTGGAAACATTTCCTGTAAAGTTCATGAGGAGCATAATGATTCTCACATCAGATGTTTATGACCATTTATTTTATTCCTTTTTAAGACTTTATTTATTTATTTATTTATTTGACAGAGAGAGATCACAAGTAGGCAGAGAGGCAGGCAGAGAGAGAAGGGGAAGCAGGCTCCCCACCGAGCAGAGAGCCTGATGTGGGGCTCCATGTGGGGCTTGATGCCAGGACTCTGAGATGATGACCTGAGCCCATGGCTTAACCCACTGAGCCACCCAGGCACTCAGATGTTCCTGACCATTTATTCTCTCATCTTATTATCGTGCAACACAAACACAATCTTGCTGTTTTCACTTTTCCTAATAAGTTCTCCTTTAACATTCAGGCCTCCAGACTTTCTTTTTTTAGTTTTTATTTATTTATTTATTTATATTGCGTTATGTTAGTCACACCTCCAAACTTTCTTGAGTGGAACTCTGGTCCCTTCAAAATCCATGTTAAGATGGCATCTTCTGTGAACACCAATTAAAACATGAGAAAGAGCAGGCTGCCTAAAACAAGCTTGAATTGCGAATTGAGGGAATTGGATGAGACAAAGAAAACATCCTTAACGTTAAGTTTGGTTAGTCTTTGTAATGGGTTTTAAAGGATGTGTCACTTTCTTTAGGAGTATTTCAGCAAATCTTAGAAAGTGGTCTATATGTTCCTTCCCATTTTTATCAGTAAATCATAAATGTTAATGAATGGATGCCCCAATTTCTTCTTTATTTATTCAAAACCAGTTTAATTTGCAGCTGGTTAAGTTGAATGATATTGCAATTTGTCATTGCATACTACTGGGAACAGTAACATGTCTAGAGCTATAACAATATGGTCTGCATAAATCTTGGTCATTCTACCTTTGAAAAGTACAGTTGATTTTGTATGGGCAGTCCTACTTTCCCAAGGAAACTCTCCTGTGGTAGTTACATCCTAAGGACTTTATTCTTACTAAATTATATATCTACCATTCACCGCATTATGTGATGTCATTATTTTATACTACAGAGTTCTAAATAGTCAAAAAACTCAGTATACTAGATAGTCTTAAATGAAGATATTTTCAGATTAAACAAAAAATAAAAAAGAGAGAGAGAGAGAATTCCAAATTCCATGGGTAAAGGAGAGGAAAGGAGGGGAAGATCAGTGATCAGAAAGATAAATCATGAGATCAGATCTAAAAAAAAAAAAGGAAAAAGACCTCTTTCTTTCTATGAAACTGGTTAAAGCAAGTAGCTCAGAAATAAAGCTATAGATAATGCAGAATTATAGATACATTTCTTTGGTGCTGGACAAACCAGATACTTTAAAAAAAAGTGTACAACAATACAGTAGAGCACATTTTTGCATTCTCAAGATGTCCTTATGTAAGAACTACAGTTGTGTGATTTAAAGTTTGCTGATTTTTTCCTGAATCGTGAAGCCTTTTGTAGATAATAAACCATAAAATGAAATTGCTGCTACATAGCTACCACATATAGGCTAAGCATATGAAATTACTCTTACTTGACTACTTTTGATGTAAAAATGACATTTAATATGGATCTACCTAATCAAACAAGTCTCGTCAGGGTCATTGCATTAGTTTTCCAGGACTGATGTAACAAAGTACTCCTGTCGTAAGAGTAGCAGAAACAATGTGAGGGGACATGTGAATGAAAATATTCATTCAAGTACCCTAAAAGTACAATACATGAAAAGGGAAGTGTTCTCATGAAAAATGCCATTATCGTCAGAAACATTTTTTGATTATTTAGAACATTCCAGAATAAGCTGAGAATATTAACTTGCTATGACCCTTGATTTTTAAATACTTCAATTATAAAAAAATTTTAACCTTTGAACTGTGACAGGATCACCTGCTGGGTAATTGTTACTCAACATGAGTTCTGGATGGTGAAAAAACTAATGACAAGCATGTTCAACTGGACAATGGCTACCCCACTTGAGGCAAGGATGAATACTATATAGATTCCCTCTGGGTCTTTTTCGGTGCAGAACACCAGGAAGAGACTTCAAGATACTTAAGTATATATTGATTATTATGTTAGTTTACTGAAGACATTATACTTGTGTCTCAGAATGAAGAATGTCTCATGGTAACCTATGCTAAAGCATTTTAGCAAAAATATGCCACCTCCAAATGATTTATGCAGATCTATGTTGTGTCTTAGGAGAGCATCAGACTGTGTCAGGAGGCAGTAATTTTATTCCTGAGTGCCACCAATCAGCTGTGTGATAGTGGCTAAGTGAGTTAAATTCTCTGTGCCTGTTCCTCATTAATAAAATTGGTGAACATTAGATTTTATGATTATCATGATCCCTTCCTACTATACAGTTCTTTCTTCTTTCTTGATTTCATGGCTTTATCCATGTATTACCTATGAGCTTAAATAGTGGAGAAAAATCACCTTTCTTCAATTTTTGTCTGAAACATAGACTAGTGGTTTGTAGACAGTGCTGTATTAATTCCCTAGGGATTCTCTTTGAACCTCATCTGCAGAAGTTGGTAGATGGAAGTTCTTTTTTTTTTTTAAGATTTTATTTATTTATTTGACAGACAGATCACAAGTAGGCAGAGAAGCAGGCAGAGGGAGGGGGGGGGGGGAAGCAGGCTCCCTGCCGAGCAGAGAGCCCAATGCGGGGCTCGATCCCAGAACATGACCTGAGCCAAAGGCAGAGGCTTTAATGCACTGAGCCACCCAGGTGTCCCGGTAGGTGGAAGTTCTGAACAGACTCCTTTTCTAGACTTTTTCTCTTGCTTCTCACAGATTCTATTTCGTTCTGCTTAATACATTGAGCTGTTTGTAAAATATCTGAAGAAAGTGTTTTTCAGTTTTAAAAATATTAAAACTACTGGGCGCCTGGGTGGCTCTGGTGGTTAAGCATCTGCCTTTGGCTCAGATCATGATCTTGTGGTTCTGGGATCGAGCCCCGTGTCGGGCTCTCTGCTCAGAAGGGAGTCTGCATCCCACTTTCCCTCTGCCACTGTGCTCTCTCTCTCTCTGTCAAATAAATAAATATAATCTTAAAAAATAAAACAAAATAGAAATATGAAAACTACTCATCAAAGCTCTTTGACAGGAAGGGATCAACTCTAGTAATAAAGTAATTCTACACTTGGTGTCTTTCTTATACAACTGAATTATAAACTTTTAATTTTATGATGAGATCAAAGATAAATTTGGCATGTTTTAGGAAATTAGATAATATTGACTTATCTGGTTTTATGGATCATACCATTTCCTTAAACAATTTACTATAGAAATAATCAAGTTGATTTGGATGAATAAAATTAGATTGCTTTTTATGTGTTAAAAATAGTCCATCTGGATGTCTTCTTTGCAGAAATGTCTGTTCATGTCCTCTGTCCATTTCTTGATTGGATTGTTTGTTCTTTGGGTGTTGAGTTTGCTAAGTTCCTTATAGATTTTGGATACTAGCCCTTTATCTGATATGTCGTTTGCAAATATCTTCTCTCATTCTGTCAGTTGTCTTTTGGTTTTGTTAACTGTTTCCTTTGCTGTGCAAAAGCTTTTGATCTTTTTGCGACGACGTGGATGGAACTAGAGCATATCATGCTTAGTGAAATAAGTCAATCGGAGAAAGACAACTATCATATGATCTCCCTGATATGAGGACATGGAGAAGCAACATGGGGGGTTAGGGGGATAGGAGAAAAATAAATGAAACAAGATGGGATTGGGAGGGAGACAAACCATAAATGACTCTTAATCTCACAAAACAAACTGGGGGTTGCTGGGGGGAGGTGGGATTGGGAGAGGGGGAGGGGGCTATGGACATTGGGGAGGGTATGTGCTATCGTGAGCGCTGTGAAGTGTGTAAACCTGGCAATTCACAGACCTGTACCCCTGGGGATAAAAATACATTATATGTTTATTTAAAAAAAAAATTTGGAAGGGGAGGCGAACCATAAGAGACTATGGACTCTGAAAAACAACCTGAGGGTTTTGAAGGGTCAGGGGTGGGAGGTTGGGGGAACAGGTGGTGGGTAATAGGGAGGGCACGTTTTGCATGTAGCACTGGGTGTTGTGCAAAAACAATGAATACTGTTACGCTGAAAAAATAAATAAAATGGAAAAAAAAAGTCCAAAAATGCTGAAATCCTGAAATTCTGTATTTAAATTATCATTGAGGGATGCCCAGTTCTTGAAAGATTCTTGAAAGATCAATCTTTATCTGAATATTCTTGGAGGTTTGCTGGGTTTTTTACTGTACTTTGATGATGTCATGGTTACTTGTCAAATAGGGTCCTACTTTTGATATTGTTGCATGGGAATTCCTGCTGAAGAAGAATATTGAAATTAAAAACCAAATGTAATTCTATAATTCTCAACTCTGGAAAGTATACTTGGCATAGGTTTGAGGTTTCTCTGAGCATTTCTTGTTATTTGCCCTATGTGGAACAGACAGCAGCCTACCTGCACATTCTGACTGACTGTATAAAAGACCAGAAAGAGAAAGACCTAGTCAGGCCACTCTAAGGTGGTAGACTCTGCTCCAGCCAATGTCTTCCACTGACAGCAATAGAGAGAAGAGGTCTGGCTTGAAGACCAAAATCTGGGTGATGGTAGAAAATGCTATAGAAGTGGACCTAACTGGGCTGAGGGGATAACCATGGCTCTGACCAATGAGCTGAATAATGTCTCTTAGAAGCTTAGATGAGCTGGGTTGCCAGAGGAAGAAGTGGAACTTCCGTCCTAAGTTCTGTCCATGCCCAGAGGATTGCTTTGTGCTGTTTAAAACCTGTCTTACATGTGATCACATGGCTCATTCAGCTAGTCATTCAAAAAAGTGCTCAGCAGTGAGCAAGGGCATGGACTTTGGTTTGGATTTGCATCTTGGCCTTGTGATTTATTAGTTTGGTTAAGTTACTTAACCTCTCTGTCATTTTTCTCGCTTATAAAATGGGGTTAAGGCATGCAATTCAAATGACCATGAAGCAGTATAAATTGGATTCCAAGATTGAAAACATTTAGCTCAGTTCTTGGCACATAGAAAATGTTCAGTGTGTGGTAGCCATTATTGTAATGTATAGAAGAGGTTTTACCTGAGAATCCAAACCTCAACATGGTATTTATTAATTCTTCAAAGAGCTAAATTTTCCACAATGAGTTTTGGGTAATACTAATCCTAGAAGATAAAACGTATGAGGTTAAATAAATTTAGCAAAGTATTGAAGTCTTCCCTTTTGGAGACTTATCTTAGCCTATTAGAGACTCTGAGAAGTCTTGAAGTAGGGGTTAACTGTGTTTAACCAAGAATTTTCCAAACGTATTTGAACACAAACTTGTTATAAAAATAACTTCTATCCCTTTTCTTACAAAACTTGCGTTCTGCAGAACATGTTTTGGAAAATACTGCCTACAATAAAGGCAGTTCAGTACATAAAATCCAAACAATAGTATGGGAATCATATCGTTGCCCCAGTCTCTCATGCTATTTTACGTCAGCTTTACTGCATTTTGGAAGGTGGGCTAGGAAGGCATCAATATGGCCATTTCACAATAAGGAAACAGGCCTATGTTTTGTGACTTTAGACAAAAAGGACATAGCCAATAAATGGTACAACCAAGATTTCCAACCAGGTGTTCTACCATTCAGCCCAGAATTTTCCCTCCTACACCCTTGATTCCTCCCTAAAAATTTGGCCAGATGTTTGATGCGTGCTCTGAATATTTTCTATGTAAAAGTTTTGAGGATTGACTTTTACAACACCTTTTTATTTTCCCACAGAGGGAATCTGACTTTTCATTCTCCTCATCTGTGTTCCTGTCATATATGTTGTCTTTACGGGGCTCGACAAAGTGAAAATGCAGGTGAGCACCATAGTGAGGAGGGCATGCCTGAATCCCAAGCACTTTTACATATGATCCCCTCAGCCTCTCAAACTCCAAAAGACATACATGCCTTTTCTGCAAATTAAAAAAAAAAAATCAATTCTGAAATTTCTCTAGCATGACAACATGCAGGTGAAAGGGTGATAGCCGTGGCTATCATGATATCTACACTGAGAGAGAGAGTTCCTGCCCAGTTTACCTAAGGTTTGAAGAAACTGGAATTGACATTGGTGGGTAAGGAATCACTGAGGAGCTTCCCATGACAACCAACCACAGCTGCAATATTGCTGGCCACGATCTGAGTCATGAGAATTGATCACTTCTTGGTCTAGGGTGCTGGGATTTGATCTGAATCTCAACAGCTGTGTCAGCAGCAAAATACATTTCATAGTTTTGCTATGGATCCCTAGCAATCTCATTCAGTACCATTCACTTGGGTGGTTATTAGTTGTGTGACTTTGAACTCTTTGAGCCTAACTGTGAGCTGGGGATGTTTAATACCACTTTGCAAGAAGTTAAGATGAAATCTACAGGTAAATGTATGTAGCACAGACTTGACAAATGGTAGGCATTAATAACTTTAAGTAGAACCCACTGAGGCCATTTTTACATTCCCCATTTAACACGTAAAGGTAAGTAAAGCTCAGAAAGGTAAAAAATGTACTTAAAGTCATGCAGCTATTAAGAAGTGGAGTGCACTTGCTGTGATGAGTACCGGGTGTTTTGTGGAAGCATTGAACCACTATATTGTACACTTGAAACTAAGATTACACTGTATGTTAACTAATTGGAATTTAAATAAAAACTTAAAAACAGAGGTGGACATAAGGATTTAATTAGATCTTTAAATCTTGTGATTTTTTTTTTTTAGATTTTATTTATTTATTTGACAGACAGAGATCACAAGTAGGCAGAGAGGCAGGCAGAGAGAGAGGGGGAAGCAGGCTCCCCGCCAAGCAGAGAGCGAGATGCAGGGCTCAATCCCTGGACCCTGAGATCTTGACCTGAGACAAAGGCAGAGGCTTTAACCCACTGAGCCACCCAGGTGCCCCAGATCTTGTGATTCTAAGTAAATCCTACTTTACCATGCTGGCTTCCCTTATTTATTTTCAAACCACAAGGAACTGGGTTCAGTTGAAGTGTTTCTGAATTTTGCTTCATATATGACCTTTAAAAAAAATTCCACTACCGATTCACTTCCTTATGAAATCTGGAGCCATCCGTAAACTGGGCTTCTTGCCTTTTCCTGAACACCATGGCTCTACAATATAATGAAACTCAGGATAGATTTTAGGAAAGAAGCCAGGTATTGATTAGTTCTTAGGTGCTGACTGCTGTGGGAATTTCCGAGTTTCACAAAATGAAAGTACAAATTGTTTTTGGAAATCACTGTAAGAGCTTTTTACAGATGATCTATCAAACATTTCTCTCTGTCTCTTTCTCTGTCTTTCACACAAATGCACACACACACACACACACAGCTGAAAGAAACACTTATCTAGACAACTTTGCCCTCACCTATGTACAGAAATCTTTACCTACTACATGTGACAGAGATGGTAGTAAACATGAAGTGAATGGAGTAGCCTCTCCTTAAGTGCTCTACAAATTGAGTTAAATGTTCCCTTGAATTTAAACTTTGTGATTTCCCTTCTTTTGATTTTGTATAACTAGTTCAACATGACTGACAAAATAAATACCACACAATGATTTTTAACATTTGGATTTACTAGAGATAATGAGTGAATGACTTTACTTACAGTTTGAGAATTGTATGAGGTTTCTGCCATTCAGAGGCAAAATATTTAGTCCTTCCTTTAATATATGTATGTATTATTTAATATGTGACTATTATATAATATATAATATATCTTTACATATAATATAAGCATATATTAACTATGCATAATATAATCATATATTATACACAAGTGCTTTAGTATTAGGGATAAAATAATAAGAAAGATATATATGGTCTCTGCTTTTAAAGATTTTATTATTTTGTTGGAAAAACAGACATTAATAAGCATAAAAATAAGTGCTGGGAAGAAACATATGGAACACCATGAAAGAAGAGGAGAATTTGGCCAGGTTTCGAGGGTGAGGGATAACTTCAGTGAAGTGACCTTGATTTCAGATGAGAATAACTCAGGATTAGTGAAGCACAGGAGGAAGACCATGGCAAACAGTGCTTGAAGTCTCTGAAGAACAAAGAGAGTATAGTGCACAAGGAGAACTGAGGGAAGGCCGTGGTGGCTGGAATTAAGAGGGCAAAGGTGATACTAGTGTGTAACGAGCACTGGGAATGTAGAGATGAGACCCAACAAGACTTTGTGGGTCATAATGAGCATTTTAGGTAGGTAGAATGCACTGGGTTGATGCAATGGGTCAAAGGTGTTTCGGTCACATCCTGTTTTGCTTCAAAGGTGTAATCAATATGTTAACCAATTCAACTGGCTGTAATTAAATTGCTATCATTATTATTATTATTATTATTAATTTCTGTACAATCTTCCAGATTGGCTATGTAATTTCTTCTGTCATTTGTGGTTGTCAAAACCATTTGTTCTACTGATCTTCACCCTGAGACATAGTGATTACCTAGCATATGGTCTGGTAAAAAAAAATGCAGCTTTAGAAAATATGCATTTATAAAATATGGTGTTTTTCTTCCATATCGGGAATAGACAAAAATCCATTGAAATATAAATGTTCAACTTTAAATGTCAATATGATTTTAAGGTTTTGAATGAAAGGTCCAAAATTAAATGCATGTCATATTTTGCAAAAAAAAAGCAAAAAATTATAGCTCCTTTTATTATTATATTTTGGCTCAAGAATCGGGACATTTACCTTTTATTTGCTTATGCTTGCCTGGTGTAAATACTTCTCCTAACTTTGCCTTTCTCTTCTTTCCAATGGTCTCTTTGACTAGAGTAATTTCTGTAACAGTTACAGGTGACATCAATTATAGTACGTCATCTGAGATTTGGTTTATTGAATATTCTTGGGGCTATGCGGGGGACATTCCTAGGATTTGTCAGTCCTACCACATACAGTGAATAGAGTAAGAAATACTATAAGAACATTTTATAGCAATATAAATAAATAATATTTTATAGCACATTTCCACTGAGAAAGCATTTTAAAATATGTGATTTCATTTGAGTAGTTAATATTTCTGGAGATATCATAAGTGCCATTTCCATTTTATAGCCCAGAAAATTGAAGGTCAGAGGCAAAGTTCTTTGCCAAAGGACATCCAATTGTTGGCTTATGGTGATATCTGTCTTCCATTCTATATCTCATTCTCCTTTCCCTACTCTATATATATAAATTAGACCCTGCAATACTGAACTTGTATAGGAGTACATTATATATTTAATTACACCTGTAATTACATATTTGGCAGATTTCTAACTTTCTAATATCACTATCTGTAGTAGCAGAGAATATTTAAGGAATAGAAGTCCCCTTTTCCTTTGGCACCTCTTTCTTATGTTTTCAATCAAGTATCTCCACAATTTATGGATGTCCTGAACCTGATACTGATGATTTTTTTTTCATATCCTGAGATTATAAATTTTCTCCCAGCATCCTCTATTCTTTGTTTTCATGTTAGTATTAATGATGGGACTATTCCTCCTGTCACTGAAGATTTCAGCCACGGTGTAATTTTGAGATCCCTTCTTAATTTTCTTTGACATACCAAATGGATTCATACGATCATTTTTTGTTACAGTGTGACTTGATGCTGTCTCTCCCTCTTTCCTTTCTGAAGTGCCAATCTGGACACCGACCCCAGTTTCCATTCATTTATTTTTGTCACAAAACCTCAACTCCGCTTCTCCCATTCCTGCAATTTTCAACAAACTCATTGCTGGGACTTTTCTTATAATAGCTGCATTTCACATCTCATTGAAAAGGTTAGGCCAAATTAATGGCAACATTTACTCAATTGGATTAATGCCTCATTTATACCAAGAACATCATCATAAAATGAGAAATTTAATGTAGGGGATTTTTCTGGTCACTTGAAGTATATTCCTTTATGCATCGACCTTTTGTTTTCACTATTTATAATCTAGATGTCCTTAGGTAAGTGAAGCTAGAGATACCTGTGTTTTATAGACTCCTTTCTTCCCCCCTGTAGTTTTTACCAGTCATTTCCAGGTATCTCCAAAGGGATCTGATAGGGTATACACACTGCCTCCAGAGATGCTGCATTCTTCCCAAACTCTATTGGAGAGTCCAATTCTTTTCTGCCTGTGGAAATGCTTCTTCACTGGGCATGTGGCCCCTGACCCTGCTCCACCGGGCTCCAGTATTTAAGCTGGATAGTCACACTACTATGCCATTGTTCCTGCAGCACAAAATAGGCTTTGTCTTCTCCTGCTCCTTAGCCCCAGCCCCTGCCAGATGCTGCTACTCCAGTATGTTCTGGGGGTCCTGCTGGCACTCCATGCTTCTCTTTTGAGTATTAAACTCTTTGCTGCTGCTGCTCCAGAGGCTCATTGATAGCTCCTCTTGTATTCATTGTTCCAAAGCCACGGGGTATATCCTATGACAGATTGGGGGACCCTATAACAATGATGTTAGAGGTGAGATTTGTTTTATGGTTTAGTTGTAATAAATCCCTCAAGCTTTGTTTGTTGGTTTGCTTGTTTGTTTTGTTTTTTGGGGTCTTAAATCCAGGTCTTTGATTTAATTACTTTGATCACTGATCTGCTCAAAGTTCCTCTCAAATTTATTCATTTGTATGTATTCTCCTTTATCTCCATTACTCACTTCCATTCTCCTTTCTCTTCATCATCAGTAATTCTAATGTGTTTAATGCATATCCTTTTGATGTTGTAACTATGTTTTAAAAATGTATGCTGTTGGGGCACCTGGGTGGCTCAGTGGGTTAAAGCCTCTGCCTTCAGCTCAGGTCATGATCCCAGGGTCCTGGGATCGAGCCCCGCATCGGGCTCTCTACTCAGTGGGGAGCCTGCTTCCCCCTCTCTCTCTGCCTGCCTCTCTGCCTACTTGTGATCTCTGTCTGTCAAATAAATAAATAAAATCTTTAAAAAAAATGTATGTTGTTATTTTGAATGAATGTCATATTGTACTATATATCATAACTATGTATTTTTATTTTTTCCTCTTGTCACTGTGCCTTTAAGTCAGTTATATGCACATCTACTCTATTGCTTCTCACTGTTGCATGGTACCCTAGCATATGGCCTATCCACTTCTAGATAGTAGCCAGCTTCTCATCATCTCAAGTGATGCTGCAATTTACAAGGCAGGTCATGGCCCCTCCTAGTCCTATCAGTGGGTTTGTTTGAACTGCATACCTAAAAGGAGAATCGCTGGGCAGTAAGGTATCTGCACACTACATATAACTATGAGCTTCCAGGCTGCCCTCCAGAATAGCAGTGCCTGTCTATACTCCCGCCACTGCTTGAGGATTTTTATCTATGTCTACACCATGCTAACACGTGGAATTACCTGGTAAAGTACTGATGTTTTCCAGTATTTCTGACTCTCCTCTTTCTGGGAATAAGGTAGTGTTTTACTTTCCCACACCTAGAAGTTAGATGTGGCAATGTGACTTTCTTAGAGCTATGGAATATGTACAAAAGCAACGTGAGAGTTGGTACCTCTGTTACCGGGTAAGGCTTATTATTAGGTCAGTTTGTTGTACCTGCTACATCTTTCTTTGATTTGAACTCCCTTATAGGAGATCCCTTCTAGTGAGTTGACATTATGGGCTCTCTCGAACACCCCCCAGAAATAACCAAGTATCCTTGAACCCAATCATTAGACACAGACCTGGCTCAAGATGAGATCCCTGTTAGAGATTCTACAACATGCCCACATATTTTTGCCTTTTCAGATAGAGGATTTTGTTTTGGTTTTGTTTGTTTTTTGAGTATTTTCTAAGTGGGAAAATGCATCACATAGAACATCAGATACTACAAAATATTGTATTGGAAAGCAGTGTGACCTGATGATCAGTGAACCAGAAAATGATGCTACTTAGGATTTTATAGCTGCTTTTCTACAATTTTCTATTCTCTTTTATTATCTCACTTTGCAGATACTCTTCCCACTGTCAGTAGCTTTCTCCTTCATTGGTGCTCTCTATTTTTCTCCCAGGCAATTACCCCCAAGGAAGCAGGAACAATAGCTGTTTTTATCACCTCTGCGCACGTACTACATGCCTTTCTCATACTATGTGCTTAATTAATCTTTTTGTATTTGTTGTTTCAAATTTGATAGGATATGTAAAATATGAGAAGTGAAATTATTGTTACTGGGCCTACAATGACTGCAAATATTATTTAAGGGAGGGACTGAAGGATCACCTATGAATAAACTTAATTAGTTTTAGTGTCAAAATTTAATAAGCCAGTTTTGATTCATTAAGGATCTTTTGTGCTACTTTTTTAAAATTACTGATTAATCAATTCTGTTTCATTGAGGTTACACAACAAATATTATTTGAAATAAATGCTATTATTCAGTTTTTCTTTTTAATGTTTGGTAAGTCAAGAGACCAACACCTTTGTGGTATTTGTGATAAAAAATCTTCCAGGAGAAAAAAAGTCTTCTAGGAAAGACATCAGGGGGAAAAAAAAAAAATATATATATATATACATGTATATATATATATACACACACATATATGTATACACACATACATATATATGCACATGTATATATATTTACTTTTACAAATCCTATCAAATTTAATATATATTTTCTGAACCTATGAACATAGCTATATATCTATAATATTAAATGCATAGACTAGATTACCCTTAGTCCCTTCTTCCTCTAATGTGCTATTGATTCTATAATCCTATTTTAAAAACTTTTACGTTTTTTGAAAGCCCAAAATCTAAATACTCACAGACAGATATTTTAAAATGTCCCAAATACCTAACTTTTTAATTGTATAGATAAAATATCCAGATGTGTTGGTATAGGGTCTACTTTTGGGGAAAAAAAAAGAAACTGAGCTTTCTTTTAGGAAAGAAAATTGTTTTTACATAGCACGTAGCTGAATACATTTTAATGTATCAGCAAAAAAATATTTTAGATAATATTTGTTTACCCATTTGAGAACCTCCTGGGATGCCTCGGTGGCTCAGTCAGTTAAGCATCTGACTTTGGTTCAAGTCATGATCCGGGGTCTGGGATCGAGCCCCATGTCAGGCTCCCTGCTCAGTGAGGAGCCTGCTTCTCCCTCTACATTTGCCTGCTGCTCTGCCTACTTGGGTTCTCTCTCTGTCAAATAAATGGAATAATTAATTTTCTGCTTCCCTCTTAGACTTTCTTTCTCCACAGCACATTGCTTCTAGGTCACATTTATGTAACTCTTTTCTTTTTGGCTTTATGGAATCATTTATATTACTTCTGCTTCAGACTCTGTAAAATAGTCTTTTCTGACCTATATTTGTTTAAAATATGTCACATTCAGAGAGGAAGAAACTTCATTCGGAAAGAATTCTTTAAGGGGCACTGTTTAACTCTACCATATTGACTCTAGAAATTTCCATAGTTCCAACCAGTCGGTTGCATACTTGCATTAATAACCAGAGGTGTCCATCAGCTTTGGGCTTTATACAGGCAGCAAAAACATTTGCTAAGAAAAATTAACTCATATACCATAGTAAGGGATATATTTAGCTTATGACATGGAACACTCTAAAATTGATGCCTTGTTTTCTAAGACCATTTTCCATTCACTCACCAATAAGTAGAGGAGAGTAACATGTGATCAGAGAAGAGACAGATTTTCACTTAGGTTAAAAGACTCTTCCTGTGAGTGATCGTCCTTTGTTCCAACTTACATCTTCCTTGAGCTATCTCCTTGCTGAATCAGGGTATCTCATGCTAAGCCAAGTTCTTTTTTATGGCCTCGTCTCAAAGTACCAACTTTCAGTGCCAAAGTTGTATGTTTTGATTCCTGCTGGAAGCTTTGCTTCCTTCTAATGCATTCTGCAAAATGTTGCAAAGACTGTGAGGCTTCAGCTCTGTTTCTCTGAGAATTCCAAGTCTCAGTTTCCTTTGCTGGCTGCATTCTCTTTTAGGTTTATTATTTCTGATGAGAATGCTGTTTTAAATCTAATTTGCCTGGAAGAGTTCCCAACAAAAAATGAATCTCCCCATTGTGTAAAATGTAGCCACTGTTATATTTCCTTTGTGTGCCTCCAGCAGCAGTAGCTCAGAAGTAGCTCCAAGGAACTGATGGTTTAATCATTCTTTATCCAATATCATGTCAGTTACACTAATATAATTGTTTTTCTGTCAGAAGGCCTCCTAACATAATCCACATGCTTTCAGCAGCTGCTTTAAAGGCACTAGCTTCACAACATCATACATGTGATTAGGGAAATCATTATAAAACAAAAGATAACCAGCTTTATGTTTTGGAATTCTTTGAGTTTATATGCCTTTCTAACTGATTTGAGGTTAGATATAAAATATAGGTGGCGGGATGCCTGGGTGGCTCAGCGGGTTAAGCCTCTGCCTTCAGCTCAGGTCACAATCTCAGGGTCCTGTGATCGAGCCCCGCATTGGGCTCTCTGCTCAGCTGGAAGCCTACTTCCTCCTCTCTCTCTACCTGCCTCTCTGCCTGCCTGTGATCTCAGTCTGTCAAATAAATAAATAAAATAAAATAAAAAAATTTTAAATATAGGTGGCATTGTTTAATGTTTAATTTAGGATAATTGGGTTAAGTGAGTATAATGTGGCCAAAAGGAATCAATTCAACAATCATTTTTCAAGTGTACAGTGTATGCAAGGAATCCTGGGAGTTATGATGGTGATCAAAACCTGGTTCTTTCTCCTAAAGAGTCTAAAACTAGAAAGGAAAAAAGTTATGTATGCAAATACCTAGGGGTTATAAAGTAAGGGTTGCAAAATAATGGTTCTAACTATAGCCTAACCTCTGCTTACGGCTGCATTTGGACTTCCTGGGACAGTTAGAATGAAACAACAGAACTTACTTTGCACCATTCAAATGAGGGGGGTTTGGGGCAAAAGAAACAGAAGGAGCCAGAGTCAATGTAGGCTTTCGTATTCTAATAGGTGGAGATGCAGAAGGATAGGGCTAGGAAGAGCAGCTTAGACTATTTCAAAGACTGGTCCCCAAGACTGGGCCCATGGGCTTTTAAAAAATCCAATGAATTATCATTTTATTTTATTAAGGGTCTACTACTGTCATATAACATTTTCCACTAAATCCTCCCAATATAAGGAAGTCTTTCTGGTTTTCATTTTCATGTAATTGTTCTCAAAGTAATTAATAAAAATGAAATAATTGACTGACATGTGAACATACTGGATTAAGAAGATAAACAGACCATTCATAACCAAAATACAGGATAGCATTAAGGAAAATGTCTCTGTTTAATATTATCCAAACAGAACCAGAAATGTATGTTTCTTGTGAAAATATCTTTGTTACTTAATAGTAAAAGATAATCACTTTAGCTATATAGCAACAGGAGCTATAACCAGAAAAGGGAAAAGCTGTATTTTATGAGGGATGCTATGAGATGTGTGTTCACAAGCTACATATTTTCATGCCTAGGTGGAGAAGTGTGACATAAGGAAATAGGAACATGATCCTGTTTCTTCTTGGCCTCAGAGGATTTTAGGAGATACAGTGCTGTTTGGATGTGTGCATGATTTACAGCTTTGGGGGAGTCAAAAATGAGTGCCAAATTGAATATGGTCAATGCCCTGTGATAGCAAAGACGACAATATATGAGTTCAAGTGAGAACCTTCTGAAACTCCTCAGAGTGAATCAGGGGATACTTTGAAGGGATCACAGCAGTCTTGCTGGTTAGCACAGGTCATTGAAACAACTAGTATTGCTACTATTGTGGTCTCTTTTATATGCTAAGGCTGGTAAAGCCATACAAGACCTGCCTTTTATAACCTGAAGATGAAAAGTAAGTTCCATGAGAGCAGGTGCCCAGCCAGTCTTGTTTATAATGACATACTCTATAAAGATAAAGGACTGCTTTGGGAAATGTCAAATATTTCCATTTTGGTAATGTGCTGGGTACATGGAAATTGTAGTGGGGAAAATATTAGAATGACCAGATGGAGACAGAGCATGGAGACTGGTAAATGTCAGGGTAAGGAGTTGAGATTTAGTCCGTAGTTACTTATAGCTGTTGAAGGTATTGAACTGGAAGGTGAAGGAAGAGATCTGGGTTCCTTTGGTCTGCCACTCCTTATAGGTTATGCCTTCTGTCACTCCGCACTGAAATGTAAATAAATGCACAGAAGGAATTCCAGTATTTCAGTCATGACATAGGCATTACATTGAGAGAGACATTCTTTTCTCAAGTCAAATATATAAGCCCTGGAAGAACTAACGTTCAAATGATCGGACTTTGTCTTGGTGAACAGACTGTAGTAACTATAAAGACAGTCAACCTTTCTCATATAAAGTCCAAAAGTCCTCAGATTCCCATATTTTTCTAGGTATATGCCTGGAATTTGTTAAATGCTAGCATGTCTTAGCCAACAAGATTGAGCTATTTGACTCCTAGGGCTACTGAAGTCAATTAATAACCGCACAGAGCAATTACAAAACAACTTCCATAGGTGTAGGAGGTTCTATTCTCAAAATGAGTTGTCTGAAAAATTTTTCAAAAAGCAAAATAGTAAATACAACGATCATTGGGATTTCCATTTTGTACCAGTTGATGTTGTTGACAAATATATCTATATTAAATAATCTTATGGATAAGGCAAAAATGGATTTCATGGTCTAGGTTTTCCTCTCTTCCAGTTTGTTTTGTTTCAAGTATTTATTTAAAATCTGAATGAGTGATAATGAAGTTATATTTATATGAAAGCGCATCAAGTTGATGTCAGAACAATTGGCTGAAATGTGAAAATTAGGACAAATTGATCACTGTGTTTTATTGGTTATGGCACAGTGTCATGGGAAGAAAATGAGCTTTAGAGTTCTGCCTTCCAATCTGATTTTGACCACTTATGACCTGTGAGTCTTTGGGAAAGTCACTTAATTTATTTGGGCTTCAGAATATCAGCTATAAAATTGAGATAAAAATGTCTATTAACCAGATTTTCATGATAAATAACTAAAATATGGAAAAATATTTTGCATATTGGCTTGCTCATAAGACTCTAGACAAATTTAGTTGTCATTGTATTCTCTTTCCATTCTACATCAGATAGCTGTTTTGAATATTTTAAAAATAAATGCTACTGGAGTTTCTTTTCTCTTACCAACATTTATATATTGTGTTGTTTATTTTTTGCTACCACCAAATGAATTTGAAGCAGCCTACATTATTAAAAAATAGAGTAAACACAATTATTTTTTAAATTAAATTAATATATAGTATACCATGAAGATAAGAAAATGAATGATATCAATTAATGACTGATTCTTCACCATAGCTTTCAGTGCCATATACCATGTATGGAAAACTTATCTTTCTATGCTTATTTCACATTTTGCAATATCACACATCTTTGCTGCAATTAAACAAGACCACTTAAAAATCACTAAATGGGGTGCCTGGGTGGCTCAGTGGGTTAAGCCGCTGCCTTTGGCTCAGGTCATGATCTCGGGGTCTTGGGATCGAGTCCTGCATCGGGCTCTCTGCTCAGCAGGGAGCCTGCTTCCCTCTCTCTCTCTGCCTGCCTCTCTGCCTACTTGTGATCTCTTTCTGTCAAGTAAATAAAATCTTAAAAAAAAAAAAGAAAAAGAAAAAAAATCACTAAATAGCTTATTTATTTTTCTTTAGATTTTATTTATTTATTTATTTTTAGAGAGAAAAAGCACAGGAGCGGGGGAAGGAACAGAGAAGGAGGAGCATGGTGGTTGAGCAGAGGGGGAGGGAGAGGAAGAGGGAAAGAATCTCAAGAGATTGGGCTAGGCACAGAGCCCAGTGCAGTACTCAATCCCAGGACTGAGATCATGACCTGAGCTGAAATCAAGAGTCCAAATCTTAACTCACTGAGCCACCAGGGGCCCCTACTTTTCTTCTAACTGAAATAGATATTCTTTCTTTCCAAACCTTCAGTGAAAGTTAAGTTCATCTATCTCCTAGCATAGTAGCTTCCTTTTTTTGTTGTTCATTATCTGTTATTTAAGTTGTAATAAATAGAAATGTAGTTACTGAATTATTCCCTGAAATTCCTGACAAGCAAGGGGGAAAATTAAATAATTTAGTTGTCCACTAGATAAAGCATGGTTAAGTCATTTGGAAAAATAGTGTAATTTACTTTGATTTCTATGATGAATTTATCTCATAGATAAGTATATAAGTTTTTTATATGATAATTGGATATTAAGTGAAAACATAATTCTCCAAAAGATTTTAAAATGTTTGTTAAAACTGGATATCCACAAGCAAAAAAAAAAAATTTTTTTTTAATCCAGACACAGACCTTACACCCTTCACAAAAATTAACTTAAATGAACCACAGTCCTCAATGTAAAATGCAAAATTATAAAGTTCCTAGAAGGTAATACAGGAGAAAATCTAGATGACACTGGTCATGGTTTTGACTTTTTAGACGTAACACCTAAGACACAACTCATGGAGGAAATATTCGATAAGCTGGACTTCATTAAAAAAAAAAATCTTCTTCTTTGTAAAAGACAATCAATGTCAAAAGAATGAGAAGACAAATCACAGACTGAAAGTATTTACAAAAGACACATTTGATTAAAAAAATCACTCTCTAACATATATAAAGAATTCTTAAAATTCAGCTATTAGAAACACAAACAGCCTGATGATAATATGGGCCAAAGACCTTAACAGCCACTTCACCAAAGATACCCAGATTGCAGATAAGCACATAGAAAGTTGCTCTACATCACCTGCCATCAGGGGAAGGCAAATTAAAACAATGAGATATGACTATACACCTATCAGAATGGCCAAAATTCAGAACACTGACAATACTTAATGCTGGCAAGGATGTGGAGCAACAGGAACACTCTCTCATTGCCAGTGGGAATGCAAAAATGTTCAGCCACTTTTGAAGACAGTTTTGAGCTTTCATATAAAACTAAGTACTTCTTGGTGTTTACCAAAAAAAGTTAAAAACTTATGTTCATGCCCTGTACATGGATGTTTATAGCAGCTTCATTCATAATTGTCCAAACTTGGAAGCAACCAAGATGTCTTCTAGTAGGTGAATGGGTAAGTAAACTGTGATTTATTCTGGTTACTAAACTGTGGTTTATCAATCCTTAATAAAGAGTTATTATTATGTACATATTAAATATATATTATTAAGTACAAGGAGCCGTCTTTATATATAATATAGATATTAATGTTTTGGGGACGTACCAATAACAAAGTGTCTTTGTTAAGATGAATTCCTCTTTTATTACACATAGTCCAATTTTAACTTAAGGAAGATGAATGATGTTATTCAGCAATGTCATGTCCGGATTATATTTCTTAACATAGGTCAGAGCTTGGAGAATATTTAAGAATGGCTGGCTAGCTTGTCTCTTTAAATCACCCCACATTGAAGTAAATTTTGGCAAGACCTGGTTATTTGCAGTCAATTTGTGGTATAACTTTCTGATAAGTGCCCAAAGCACAGTTATCTGTATACTGATTAAAGAGTGCTATAGGCAGCATACATACCAGATGTGCAGATGGCAGAATTTATAAAATCTTCTGGAATGCTTGGAGCCTGTTTTGTGTTCTCACCCAGACAGAAAGCCATATAATTTCCAGCAAACATAATGGTAGGATGCAGGAGAGTAGGTATGTGTCTGTGTGTGGGCAGGGTGGGAGCTTTAGGCAGGGGCAGGAAAGGGGGACTGTAGTGGGACCTTCAAGTCTGTTCAAATATTTATATAAAATACTCATTAGATATCTAAGAGTTCTGTGCTTCAAAGGATGGAAGTGAAGATTATGTTCTAAAATACTGCTTTTATTATATAGCTTGAAAGAATACAGATTAGCAATTTATTGTTATGACCAGAAGAGTACCATAGAGTACTGAGGTAATAGAATAGCTGCTTTGGGGGAGGGACGTCCTTTATTAGTAATATGTAAATATATTTAATTGGACTGTATATTTTTCTTTTGTCTTTTTTCCAGTAATAAATGTTAGATACTTTAAAATTAGTGAAATCCCTGAATACATGAGCAAATTTTCCTTTACTCCTTTCCACCTCTCTTCTCTCCCAACCACCCTTCCATTCTTCCTTCTTTTCCTACACTGGGCATAATGCTTGGCAGGTAGTCCATTTGTGAACAATATTAGGCATGTCCCTCTACTTTCAGAGCTTACTACTTACCTCCTTTTTAGTACTTACCCATTTGCATTGTTATTTAATGGTTTGTCCTAGCCTACTAGCTCAGAGAAGGATAGCAGAGCAGATGTGGGCATCCCTTTTATGGCAGCAAAATCAGTAGGGAAGGGCTGAGCCTTCTCCATCATAATCCCTTCTATTCCCACCAATTACTTCTCCAGAGTATCACAGGGCTCATTAATGCCCTTTGTTACTCCAGTTTCTGAACTCTACCATACCCTATGACCCTCTCTGTTGGGCTAACCTCCAACTGATGAGGGAACCAGTAGACTTAACATGTAAATGCCCCTGGGAAGATTGTTTTATTTATTACTGTATTTAAACATAAGTCTCCTAACTAATGGGAAAAGTTACCTCCTAGGGTTAAAACAGGCAAAATTCTGATTATGCATCATAGCAGTTCGCCACCTCTGCCCTTCCTCCCCAGAAAATATTCCAGGGGCACACAAGGGCAGTCTCTTCTGTTTTTCCTCTGTCTCATCTGGAGCTGAAATATGTATAGTCAGTTGTTCCTGATTTTTGTTCTGAAACCCCAGAGCCTTTTTCTATGAATGATTGATCTGTACCGTCACCTCCATCACCTCTACATTTCTAGAACCTGCTAGTGTCTATGCAAGGCCAACTATAGACTCTTTTAGATTCTATAGTTCTATAGATTCTATATTCCATTCTTCTCTAATATATTCTATATTCTCTAATATATTCTATATTCTTTTAGATTCCTATAGATTCTTTTATAAATCTATAGATTTATTGATTCTTTTTATAGAGTCAAATTCTTTATATTTCCCCTGTCTAAGGCATCCTAAATGTTTACATAAAACCTAATACCACACGCAGTCTTATTAAGAAAGAAGCTAGTGGGAGGTACAAGTAGAAGCTAGTGTCCTTCAAGCAGGAACTTTATAACTAATGAAGAGAATGGGCATTTGGGTGACTCAGTGGTTAACCATCCCATCTTGATTTCGGCCTAGGTCCTGATCTCAGGTTCCTGGGATCCAACCTCTACCCCCCACCATGGGACTCCACACTCAGTGGGGAGTCTGCTTGAGGATTTTTCTCCATTTCCGTCTGCCTCTCCTCCCCTCCTCTCTCTCTCTTTCAAATAAGTAAATAAATCTGAAAAAAAAAAAACTAATAAAGTGAATACTTTTAAATGCCTGAATTCATAACAGCAGGATTATTTTCAGGTGGAACCTTGATATATTTGGAAAAAATACCTTTAAATGTGCTTGATTAAAAAAAAAATTGTTTCCAGTAACTATGGACTAATCAAAACATCTTCCCATTGAGGAAACACTAGAAAATGTAGGGGAAAAAATGAAAAAAATAATCTGAATAAAGTTAGTTCAGAAAGACTGAACAATTATTGAAGATCCAGTTTGAGATCTGGGGAATACAGAGATCTATACAGGTTAGATTTACATTAGGAGTATTTGTTCTCTGTGGATATTTGCTGATTCTGAAAGAGTTACTGAATGTCTGGGAAGCTAAGTGGTATTACTGAGTGTCTTATGGGTATGGGCAGAAGGCAAAAATTGGGGTAGGGACTCCAAGAGGACGGTACAGCATCAGTAAACAATATGTGACCTGTGAAGTTTGATAGGAAGTCATCTGTCCCTTGCAGAGACAAAAACACAGCTTTGAATCACTTCAGTTTTTGAAATCCCATTAAAGAGATTATAGATTTCTAAAGTAAGACTTCTGACTAAAAGAAAAGCCTATCATCTCTGAAGAGAGCATAATTTTTGGTTCCAGATCTCACAGCAAATTGACCAAACACAAAGGGATTGAATAGCATGTGCCGGAGTGAGGATAAGCAGGGTGTAAGGATTTTATAGTTGTCAGATGCAGATTTTAGATGAAAATTGCTTAAAATATTGAAGGAAATGAATAGGATGAGTGAGAACTTAAGAGAATTTGAAGCTAAAGAAAAGATGCTTAAAACTAAAATTTTAGGAATTTTAAAATGTAATAATTAAAATGAAGAGCTATAGAGATGGGTTTAGTGGTTTATTAGATCTAAAGGAAAAGAAAATTAAAGAGCTGGAAAGAAAAGTAAAAGAAAATATCCAGAATGAATTTCAGAAAAGAAAAATAAAAGAACAAATAATATATTCTAGAAGGCAAAAACACAACCACACATAAACCGCCACCTGATTTATGAGAAAAGTTGCAATGCAATGTAGTGGAAAGCTTTCTGATAAATGGTACTCACCCCCACTATACATGACTCAATTCTAGGTGGAGAATAAATGTTCAAAGGTACAAGAAAATAATAATGTCAAAGGTACAAGAAAATATTTTTAAAGGTATTAAAAAAAAACAAAGGCAATCTTATAAACTTTAGGTGGTCATAAGTTTCTTAAATAGTAAACAATAACTCTAAATATAAAGAAAGATTGATAAATTGGACTACTAAAAATCTTTTTGTCAAAAGAAATCTTTAAAAAGGAAAAAAAAGAAAGCCACAGAATGGGAGAAAATATTTTCAAAACGTATAGTTAACAAATGACTCACATTCTGAATGTATAAAGGACTTTCACAAATGAATTTAAAAGATAATTGAATAGAATAAAAAACTGTTACAACCCTTGAAGAGACATTTCACAATAAAGTAAAATAAATGAATAATAAACAAATAAAAATTGATTAATTTTATTCATCTTTTTTAAGATTTTATTTATTTATTTATTTTTGACGGGGCGGGGGGGGAGAGAGAGAGAGAGAGAGAGATCAATAACAAGTAGGCAGGCAGAGAGAGGGGGGAAACAGGCTCCCTGCTGAGCAGAGTGCCCAGTGCGGGGCTCATTCTCAGGCCCCTGAGATCACGACCTGAGCCAAAGGCAGAGGCTTAACCCACTCAGCCACCCTGATTAATTTTATTAGTCTTTAAGGAAATGTCGATTACAAGCAAAATGATGTATGACTTTACACTCACCGGAAGGGTTAAGATGAGAAGGCATATAATACTGAATTTTGACAAAGATGATGAGCAGTTGGAAATCTCATGCACTGTGAGAATGCAAATTGAATAGATACTTTGAAAAATGGTTTTGATGTATATACTTATGGTGCATGTATGCATAGCCTATGATTTAGTATTCTATTTCTAGGTATATATATTTTTTTTTTTTAAGATTTTTTTTTTATTTATTTGTTTGACAGAGAGAGAGATCACAAGTATGCAGAGAGGCAGGCAGAGAGAGAGGAGGAAGCAGGCTCCCTGCGGAGCAGAGAGCCCAATGCGGGGCTCGATCCCAGGACCCTGAGATCATGACCCGAGCCGAAGGCAGCGGCTCAATCCACTGAGCCACCCAGGCGCCCCTCTCGGTATATATTAAACAGAAATGCATGTCTGATATATATCTATATCTATATCTATCTATCAAAGATATATGTATATATATATATATAAAGAAAAATATAATATCACTATTTGCAACAGCCAAACATTTAAAAACAAGGAAAAAAGCATCAATATGTATAACAACATTATTCTTAGTGCCTAAAATGAGAGACAATCCAAATGTTGGTAAATAACAATTTGTCTAAATAAATTGTGGTATATTCATTTAATAGTACACTATCCTTGAATGAAAATGAGACAACTATAACTATAAACAATAGCATGACTAAATCTCACAAATATATCTAGGAGAAAGATATCAGGAACAAAAGAATACATACTGTATCATTCTATTCCTATAAGCCTTAAGAACAGGCAAAACTTATTTTAGAAGTCATGATATGCCTGGAATGTAACTCAATAGGACCTTCTGAGGTTCTCCTTATGTTCTACTTTTTGGTCTGTTTGCATATTTTATGAACGTGTTGAGTTTGTAAATATCCATAGCACTTTGCAATAGTGAATTGTTTTCTTTTCTGTAGGTATGATATAATTCAGTGTTTACCCAGTAAGAGTTATAGCATCAAAGAATATCAAATGACTAGCTCTAATTTTAACAAAAGCATGCAAGTCCTTTTCACTGAAAACCACAAAATAATATTGATAGGAATTGAAATGCACAAATAAATGGAGGGGCATACCATGTTCATGGTTTAGATAATTACGTATTGTAAAGATATCTGTTTTACTCAAGTTGATAGTAAAATTTAATGTAACTGCAGGTAAAATCCCAACAAAATTTTATGTGAAACAAAGCAAACATATTCTAAAATTTATAAAGAAAGGGAAATAGCCAATTGCCTTTTACATAATAACAACAATGATAGAAGGACTTGCTTTAACTATTACTAAGACTCTCAAAAGATAAGCTGAGGCATATTAAAATTTTTTTATTTTTTATTTTTTCACTGTTCCAAAATTCATTGTTTATGCACCACACCCAGTGCTCTATGCAATATGCGCCCTTCTTAATACCCACCACCAGGCTCACCTAATGCCCTACCACCCTTCCCTCAAAAACCCTCAGTTTATTTTTCAGAGTTCACAGTCTCTCATGGTTCATCTCCTGCTCCAATTTCCCCCAATTCACTTTTCCTTTCCTTCGCCTAATGTCCTCCATGTTATTCCTTATGCTTTACAAGTAAGTGAAACCATATGATAATTGATTCTTTCTGCTTGACTTTTTTCACTCAGCATAATCTCCTCCAGTCCCATCCATGTTGATACAAAGGTTGGGTATTCATCCTTTCTGATGGAGGCATAATACTCCATTGTATATATGGACCATATCTTCTTTATCCATTCATCAGTTGAAGGGCATCTTGGCTCTTTCCACAGTTTGGCAATTGTGAACATTGCTGCTCTGAACATTGGAATGCATATGGCCCTTCTTTTCACTACATTGTTTCTTTGGGGATAAATACTGAGTAGTCCAATTGCAGGATCATAAACTATTTTTAATTTTTAAGGAATCCCCACACTGTTTTCCAAAGTGGCTACATCACCTTGCATTCCCACCAACAGTATAAGAGGGTTCCCCTTTTTCCACATCCTCTCTAATACTTCTTGTTTACTGTCTTGTCAATTTTGGGCATTCTAACTGGTGAAAGATGGTATCTCAATGTGGTTTTGATTTGAATCTCCCTAATGACTAATGATGATGAACGTTTTTTCATGAGTCTGCCATTTGTATGTCTTCTTTGGAGAAGTGTCTGTTCATGTCTTCTGCCCATTTTTTCACGTGATTATCCGGTTTTTTTGTTTGTTTGTTTGTTTTTGTTTTTGTTTTTGTTTTTTTGACTGTTGAGTTTGAGGAGTTCTTTATAGATCTTGGATATCAGCCCTTTGTCTGTAGTGTCATTTGGGAGTATCTTCTCCCATTCCATGGGTTGCCTCTTTGTTTTGTTGACTGGTTCTTTTGCTATGCAGAAGCTTTTGATCTTGACGAAGTCCCATAAGTTCATTTTCACTTTTGTTTCCTTTGCCTTTGGAGACATGTCTTGAAAGAAGTTGCTGTGGCTGATGTCGAAGAGGTTACTGCCTATGTTCTCCCCTAGGATTTTGATAGATTCCTGCCTCATGTTGAGGTCTTTTATCCATTTCAAGTTTATCTTTGTGTATGGTATAAGAGAACAGTTAAGTTTCATTCTTCTATACATAGCTGTCCAGTTTCCCCAGCACCATTTATTGAAGAGACTGTCTTTTTTCCACTGGATATTTTTTCCTGCTTTGTCAAAGATTATTTGACCATAGAGTTGTGGGTCCGTATCTGGGCTCTCTACTTTGTTCCACTGGTCTATCATGACAGGTGGGATTTATCCCTGGGATGCAAGGGTGGTTCAATATTGACAAATCAATCAAATGTGATAGAACAAATCAATAAGAGAAGAGAGAAGAACTACATGGTCCTCTCAACTGATGCAGACAAGGCATATGACCAAATACAGCATCCATTCCTGATTAAAATGATTCAAAGTATAGGAATAGAGGGAACATTCCTCAACTTCATAAAATTTATCTATGAAAAGCCAACAGCAAATATCATTCTCAGTGGAGAAAAGCTGACAGCCTTCCCTTTGAGATCAGGAATGACAAGGATGCCCACTCTCACCATTGTTGTTCAACATAGTATTAGAAGTCCTAGCAATAGCAATCAGACAACAAAAAGAAATAAATTGTATTCAAATTGGCAAAGAAGAAGTCAAAATTTCCCTCTTTGCAGATGACATGATACTTTATATGGAAAACCCAAAAGACTCCACCCCCAAACTACTAGAACTTATACAGCAATTCGGTAATGTGGCAGGATATAAAATCAATGCTTTCTTATATACTAACAATGAAAATATAGAAAGGGAAATGAGAGAATTGATTCCATTTACTATAGCACCAAGAACCATAAGATACCTGGGAATAAACCTAACCAAAGAGGTAAAGGATCTGTACTTGAAGAACTACAGAATACTCATGAAAGAAATGGAAGAAGACACAAAAAGATGGAAAAGCATTCCATGCTTATGGATTAGGAGAATAAACATTGTTAAAATGTCTATACTGCCTAGAGCAATCTATATGTTCCGTGCCATCCTGATCAAAATTCTGGCATTTTTCAAAGTGCTGGAACAAAGAATCCTAAAATTTGTATGGAACCAGAAAAGACTCCAAATTGCTAAGGAAATGTTGAAAAAAAAAACCAAAACTGGGGGCATCATGTTGCCTGTTTTCAAATTTTACTACAAAGCTGTGATCGCCGAGACGGCATGATACTGGCATATTAAAGTTTTTAAGAGTTTGAGCAAAACTCTATTTGAATAAGGCAACATCCAAACTGGCAGACAGAAGGACAGACTTTCGCAGGCAGAGCAGGAACAAGAAAGATACACTGGGCAAAAAACTCGGTTGGTTTTGCAAAGTTACTTTCTTTTGGGGGTGTGAAAGTTCTATCAGGCAGATTACCTATCTAATGCTGATTCTTGATTAACTGGTTTAAGATTCCATTTCTGGAAGAACTGAAAATATAATTATGTCTGCTTGGTGATGTGGGGCTTACCGTAAGTAACTCCATTTGGGGTCTTGGGTTGTTTTTAAGACTTGAAAAGCTATAATAAATCAGTGTGATATTGGTGCAAAATATTGTAAACTGACCAAAGAAAAATGGAGAATCCAAAAACAGAACCAGGCATATATAGACAATTGATTTGTTACAGAGCTAATATACATATCACTTTCAATAAATGTTTGTAGAGCATTTAGGTATCCGTATTTTTAAAAAATTAGCATAGCACTCACAAAAATTTATTTCAAGTATTTTTAGGTTTCTGAATGTGAAAAGCAAAATAATCATGCTTCCACAAAAAGATATGACACTACTTAAAATGCCTTAGAGGGAAAATTTCTTAAATAAGATACTCTGATATTGTGGTTTATAATAAGAAATATATATTTGGTCTTCCTTCAGTTCCTGACACATAGCTCCCAAGCCCTCATAATTTCCTAAGTGATTAGAGCAACAGGGTTATCTTTTGTTATAATATTTTGTTTTGTCCTTAGTTCTTGAAATGGCTTGAGAGAGAGAAAGGTGAAAGGAGCGTCTTTTGTTATTCATAACAAGCCCCTTTCAACCACACTAGAGTTTTGTTATTGAGGTGACTTTTGGAAAGCCTCCAAGGACCAGGGCTCAGTGCCAGAAGAACCACACATGATTAGAGGATTAGAAATTTCAGTTCAACACCACTCCCCCACCCCAACTGCTCAAGAAGGGAGAGGGGTTGGAGATTCAGTTCAGTCAGTAATAACCCATGATTTAATCATGCCTATGTAAAGAAACTTCCATAAAAACAATCCCAAAAGACCGGGTTAATGAGCTTCAAAGCTGGTGAACACATGGAGGGGTTGGGACAGTGATCTGCCCAAAGAATGCACACAGGCTCCATACTCCTTCCCACATCCCTGCCCTATGTATGTCTTCTATCTGGCAATTCCTGAGCTACATCCCTTTATAATAATGTAATTAATAAGAATTGAGTTTTGTGAGCCACTGTAACAAATTAATCAAAACCAGGGAGAAGATTGTGTGGACTTCTGATCTATAGCCAGTGGGTCAGAAGCACTGGTAACAACCGGAACTTGCAGTTGGCATCTTAATTGGGAGCAAGGGCAGGTATGTAGGACTGAATCCTTAATGTGTGGGATATGACACTCTTTTTAAATACAAAGAGTCAGAATTAGTTAAATTCTAGGATACCAGTAGGTATTGTCAATGTGGGAACTCCCCTCCCCCACATACACCTGGTGATCGGAGTAAAGAGATTTCAGGGCATCATATGTAGTGTAAAGGAAAGCAATAGTGTATTTTTCCTTTACCAATACTAAGGGAATAATAAAAGAAAACATTTGGGGGCACTTGGGTGATGCAGTCGATTAAGCATCCGACTCCTGGTTTCAGCTCAGGTCATGATCTCATGGTCTCATGATCAAGCCCAGAGTGGAGCCCTTCTCTCAGTATGGAATCTGCTTGAGGTTCTTTCTCCCTCCCCTTTTGTCACCTCTCCCCACCAACACTCCCTCTCTCTCTCTCAAAATAAATAAACATTTAAAATAAAATAATAAAACATTTTTAATTGTTAGACTAAGGGCTGCAGTACAGTAAAGATATTATTTACAAAGGAAAAAAAGTAAACCTAAAAATAGGAGAAGTATTGCAATGCATTTCAAGGATCTTATATTCAGGATACACAAAGAATTTCTACACATCAGTAAGAAGAGGAAAGAATCAAATGGAAAAATATGCATATTTTCAGGAAATATTTCAGAAGATAATCAAATAAACACATGAAAAGGAACTAAATTTCTTCATAGTAATCAAGAAAATGCAAATTAAAGCCACGAAGAAATATGGTTACAAACCCCCCAGGAAGACAAAATTTAAAGTGTGGCAATTCCAAATGTTGACGAAAGCAGAACCAATTTGTGTGAGTAAAGTTTGAGAAAGTTAATCTTCTGTGCTGTCCCTTGAAGAAGGAAAATACGATATTCTCTCCAAATACCAATTTGTTCTTGAGTCTAATGAATAAGCCACTCTCTTAAGGGTTTATAGACCCAATTCCAACGTTCTGGGGAAGTTCCTCTACACACAATACCAAGCAATTCTCAAACACCAGAAGGGTGTTCAAGAATTCATCTGAATTCTGACACTGTCTCTCTAGTGATAGTATCAGATTACAGGTTAGTGGTTCAGTCTTTCAAGACTGCCCTTCTCCCCACTAACCTTAAGTTTGATTAATTTGTTAGAGATGCTTCCCGAACTCAATGGAACATTTACTTAATGTTTACCAGTTTATTAGGGATATGACAAAGGATACAAATCATTAGCTACATAAAGAGGTATGTAAAGTGAGGTCCTGAGCAAAGGAACATTTATCCATGGAGTTTGGGCAGACCACAGTGGCAAATGGAAGAGTTCTGGTTCCCCAAGTGTGGAAGGTCTCTGGGAAAACAAATAAACAAACAAACAAACAAAAAACACACCAAAAAGCTGTCCTTGGGTTTTTGTGGAGGTTTCATTACAAAGTCATAATTGACTAAGTCATTGGCCATTGGCTGATTCCATCTTCAGCCCCCTGTCCTCCCCTGAGGCTGGGGAAGTGGAATGGAAGTTTCCATCCCTTTAAACACATGGCTGGTTCTTCTGGCAACCAGCTCTGCCCTTGCATAGGATTCAAAAGTCATTTTCCTTAGGAGACCCTGAGTGGTTTAGTTGGTTGAGCCTCTGACTCTTGATTTCAGCTCAGGTCATGACCTCAGGGCCCTGGGATCAAGCCCCGTATTGGCCTCCATGCTCAGTAGGGAGTATGCTTGAGGATTCTCTCCCTCTTCCTCTGTTTCTCTCCCGACCCCTCTCTCAAATAAATAAATCTTTTTTTTTAAGTCACTTTTGTTAATAACAAGACACTCATCTCACTTTTATGTCACTTTAAGCATTCTCAGGAACTGTGGATGAAAACCAAATATTTCTGAGAAACATGTATTTGGCCATCTGAATGACAATATATATTTCTTTTTATATATTTATTTATTTTAAAGATTTAATTTATTTATTTGTTTGACAGAGAGATCACAAGTAGGCAGAGAGGCAGGCAGAGAGAGAGAAGGAAGCAAGCTCCCCACTGAGCAGAGAGCCTGATGCGAGGCTCGATCCCAGGACCCTGAGATCATGACCTGAGCTGAAGGCAAAGGCTTTAACCCCCTGAGTCACCCAGGCGTCCCGACAATATATATTTCCTATAAATCATTATACTGCAGCTATGATTTTTCAATAGTTTTTTATCAGATGTCTTTTTAATGGATAAGTTATTAACACAGGATGTTTATTCCATAACTGTGTTATTTCATATAAATTCTGTGCAAGTCTTATCTTACTGACATCTCTAGTTTATTTATTTTTGTTCACTTGCTCCTTACTGGCTCCCATTAGACTTCACAAAAGTAAAGACCCTTTTATTTCTAGATTGTTCCATAATGGTTTTAGTCTGACAATCTGTTGTTATATGTTTAGCTAAAAGGCATAGCCCCATAATAACAATTTGTGTATAGTAGAGGAATTTTGACTTAACCTTCTTATCCCCACAATCTCACTAGTCAGTAACAATCAACAATTAGAATATTAGATGTCCATTTCCTTTTTCTCCTTAAGGATGGGTAGAAGGAAAGAAAAAGGGATTATCCAGTAGTTAATAACATTGATTTTTTTCAGTAGAGGTATAAAGTTTCCCCTAGTTTCCCCTAGACTTACCTTATGGACAACCATTTAGCATTGTTATTGCATGCTACTAGTTCAGTTCAATTAACATTTATTAACTGGCTGTTTTTGTAGTTTTTAAAATAAAAAGATGGCAGTTTTATCCTCTCTTCCAGAAAGCCACATGAAAGTATAAAGAGAATGACAGAGAAATAAAAATGGAATCTCTAAGGAAGCTAGGGAGAGATCTGATTTATTCATTAATTATACAGAATGCTAAAAATTTTTATTAAAATGGTTATTGAGTGCCATCTATGCTCTAAGGGCTATCACAGTGTTAGGACATAGAGCAGGAAAAATAAACTATGCCAAATATGTGAAAGGGCTGCTAAATTTAGTGACTATCAGAAAGAAAAGTGGAAGGCTTCCCAGAGGTAATGTCCATGCCTGAAGATTTCAGAAGTTGGCTCATTCACCAAATTAAGTAGCCTAAACCTAGACTGAGGGGTCTATCTGAGAACTCATTGTTTGGACCCAGCTTAGCCTGCAGACTTAAAAAGCCAAACGAAGATTGAGTTAAATGCAAAATCGTGTATGGAGAAAGCATATCTTCAGGCAGAAGGCTGTCAGACAGGCAGGATGGAAGAGAGGAACAATGCTTGGTGAGTCTCCTTGCAGTGCCAGTCTCAGCCAGTTCAGAAAATCAAACGTTAAATCAGTTATACATACAATTCTGAATTATATGGAGAATTATTGGTAGCTATGAACATGATGCTGGCTCTCCCATTATATGAACTACCTGAAAATAATTGGCTTTGGAAAGGCCTACTTGTTTGAAAATCTAGTCATCATTAAGGAACAATTTAGAATCTCAGGAATGAGTTGCCACAGTGCCCAGGGCTGTTTCTAGTAGCAGTGAGGATGTGTGTAGAAGTGACTTCCAGTGTAAGAAGTCAGAGTTTGAGACTCTCAGAGAGGGTGCAATTGGATGGCAGTATCCTAAAAAAAAAAAAAAAGGAGACTGCAGAGTCCCCAAATCTCCTACTGATTCTCTTCAAGATATTGATGGACTCTTAATTATTCATGCAAGAAAAACCAATGGAGAGCAGCCGCTGGGAGGAATAAGTGGAGCACATTTTAATATCTGCCTGCTGCTAAGAGAAGAGATTGAAGTTCAGGTTCCACCAAATCAGAAGAACTTACTATATACCTAAGGCTTTTCTCTGAACTACCAGAAGGGCAATGACAGAGTAACAACAAAATGGAAACAATCTTTAAAAAGAAAAAAAATAACTATGATCAATTCATGGAAGAAGTAAGGTGATCTTTCGATACCTACCAACAATCCACCAAAAAGTAAAAATTAAACCAATCTTCTTTGGAAAGAAGATTACATTACCTAGAGACTATGAGATTTTTTAGTCTACCATTTCCAGTATTAAGTGAAAAAGTAAAGGCATGCTAAAATACAGGACCAATGGAACAAAACCAAGAGAAAAACAGACCATTAAAGTAAATGCATGAGTGAATCAGATATTGGAGTTATCACAGATTTTTAAATAATACAATTGAATTAGTTCAAGAAAACAGAGAGGAAAATGGGAAGTTTCAGGAGACATCTAGAATAAACACACATACGCACAAGCATGCACACAAAAACAACCTGTCAAACAGAAATTCTACAACTGTTAAATAAAATGACAAGGATGAAGAATTTACTACTTAGCAGATTGGAAATAGCAAAAAGAAAGATTGAGTAAATCCTTTCATAGAACTGTGGAAAGTATTCAGAGTAATGCAGAGAGAAAAAGCTTACAGAAAAAAAAGCATGAGAGACTTCTAAGATAAAAGGAGAATGCTTAACTATGTTAATCAAAGGGGCGATAGTTAAAGAAATAGTGACTGAGAATTTCCTAGATGTGAATAGATATCAAGCCATACGTTCAAGGTCTGCAAACACCACATAGTAAAAACAGAAAACCACTGTTAGGAATAGTATCGCTACACTGATAAAAACCAGAGGTAGAGTGATATCTTAAAAGGAAGCTACAGGGAGAAAAAAGAAAGTTCAAGCAGTACAATTACAGGGTCAAACAGTTTACAGGTTTGTTTGTTTGTTTGTTCAAGATTGGGATGTATACACTCCATCTACTCTCTAGAAATTCAGCAGATTTTCTCCACGCCCTTGAAAATAATCTTACAAATTTTGGTTGTAACTTTGATATTCTAAATAGTAGCATCTTTAAACCTCTTTAATATTTAACCTGTTGTGGTTTCGGAATGATGAATGGGGCTGTTGGCAGTTTTGGAGACATTCAGCCTTTTCTTACTGAAACTTCTTCATTGACTTTGGCCTTTTGGGGGCTTTTTACTTAAAGTGCAATTTATAATTTAGGTATTACTAAAATAGTGTTCCCATGAAGATTTATGCCAGTTTATCCCTACATCTGTGCACATAAAGTTGATTTTACAGGTTTCCATATTCATTTTCTTCAATCACAAAGAACAAAATTGCAAGGGCTCTTAGTGTTTGCACTGCTAATATATTGTTTTATCATCTTTTTTTTTTTTGGTCATTCTTAAATTGAAGTTATACTCTCTCATAGAATGGCTTGTGCATTTATTAGTTTTCTAAGTAATTTTGATTTTATCGCAACTCTTGGTTTCATAACTTGCCTTCAGGTGTCCTTGAAAGAAGCATTTTCATCTCTGTGGATTCAAATGCCCTCCTTCGGCTTACGTGGGCAGCAATTATGGTGTCCTGTATCATCTTGTCTCTTTACACAGTGATCCCTATGAAGCTGAGATGCAAAGATTCTACCCCAGTGATTTAGGTTTGGCCTCATTCCAAGCCTTAATTGATGGAGACTTTGTCCCGTATTTAGTATTCAGTATAGAGCAAAGCATTTCTCATGAAATGGTTCCAGGGAATGAAAATGACCTAGTTGTTGCAAGCCTCCCAGCAAAGTGGAATTACCTTCTGGACCAGGCCTGAGACTCAGGGCCCCGCTGACCCCTTTCTCTTGCTAAGTAATTTCCTAAGATACAAACTAGACTCATTTTGAAAATATAAAACTCTGTTTAATATATACTATAAAGTAAAAATACCAGGTACAAAATGTTATGGACACACATTAGAATTGTAAACAAAACAAAACAAAAAAAAAATTAATAAAAGCATATGAAGAAAGCCTGGAAGGAACTCCACCAAAATAATAACAATGGTAGTTTGAGTACTGGAATAATAGGAAATTAATTTTCTTTTCATCATTTTACATAATTTCTGGATTGTAGTTATATTACCTTTATAATTAAACAATAAATTTCCTTTAAAAATGATGTTAAAATAACTCTCTGATAAAAATTTTGACAACCTACTTTTATAACCTCCTCTCCTTAGCAATAGACCTGAGATTATACTGCCGGAATGTCATAACTAAGATCATAACATGTTAATAACCCAACTGGAGTTCTTAACATTATGGTTTGCTTATTTTGTAATACACTGCTTTTTAGCACCTGTACAATTCAAACATTTTAATTACATTTTACATGACTGTCAGGCAAAGTAATTGTGAGCAAGTTTACATATATGCATTTTTCTGAAGCTTGACGTGTTATTGCAATCCAAATGTAGTGGAACCAAACAGGAAGACAAAGCAGTAATTGTGATTTCACTGTAAGTCATTAAAAATGGAATTTTTAAGTCATCTTTTTAATCTTGCAGATGCCTTAATAGCCAAAATAAGATTACTTTGTCAAAAGTATGTAAAGACCTCATATACCCTCGAACAAATCTTCTGGACTACAAATACAATATGAAAACTAAAAACTAATACAAAATTTTTTTTTTTGCCAGGTCTTATTTGACTACAAAATAGGTTTAGAAATAGAATCAATGATTTTTATATGCATTTAATATTTGCTCTTCCTGATACTGTTGTTTGATACTAACTCTACATAGTCTGAATGACTATAGAAAATATCCATATCATTTTAAGTTGGCATAATTTTTTTTTTTAGATTTATTTATTTATTTATTTATTTATTTAACAGATAGAGATCACAAGTAGGTAGAGAGGCAGGCAGAGAGAGAGAGAGGAGGAAGCAGGCTCCCTGCCAAGCAGAGAGCCCGATGTGGGGCTCGATCCCAGGACCCTGGGATCATGACCTGAGCGAAAGGCAGAGGCTTTAACCCACTGAGCCACACAGGCGCCCCAGGCATAATTTTTTATCTTTACCTGCAATACCGGGAAAATGTCTAGTAATCTTTAAGCTAAGTGAATGTGTTTTGGAAATAAGTTATACCTTAGTATATCTTTCCGAAAGGTCCTGAGATGAGGAACCATGGAAATAGCTCCCATGGACACATGACAGCTATACAATTACAATTACATCATGGCTAACTTCTTTTTTTTTTTTTTTTTTAAGGAGTTCAGCTCATTTTATTTATTTTTTCAGCGTAACAGTATTCATTCTTTTTGCACAACACCCAGTGTTCCATGCAAAACGTGCCCTCCCCATTACCCACCACCTGTTCCCCCAACCTCCCACCCCTGACCCTTCAAAACCCTCAGGTTGCCCCAACCTCCCACCCCTGACCCTTCAAAACCCTCAGGTTGTTTTTCAGAGTCCATAGTCTCTTATGGTTCGCTTCCCCTCCCCAATGTCCATAGCCCGCTCCCCCTCCCCCAATCCCACCTCCCCGCAGCAACCCCCAGTTTGTTTTGTGAGATTAAGAGTCATTTATGGTTTGTCTCCCTCCCAATCCCATCTTGTTTCATTTATTCTTCTCCTATCTCCTACCCCCCCATGTTGCTTCTCCATGTCCTCATATCAGGGAGATCATATGATAGTTGTCTTTCTCCGATTGACTTATTTCACTAAGCATGATACGCTCTAGTTCCATCCACGTCGTCGCAAATGGCAAGATTTCATTTCTTTTGATGGCTGCATAGTATTCCATTGTGTATATATACCACACCTTCTTTATCCATTCATCTGTTGATGGACATCTAGGTTCTTTCCATAGTCTGGCTATTGTAGACATTGCTGCTATAAACATTCGGGTACACGTGCCCCTTCGGATCACTATGTTTGTATCTTTAGGGTAAATACCCAGTAGTGCAATTGCTGGGTCATAGGGTAGTTCTATTTTCAACATTTTGAGGAACCTCCATGCTGTTTTCCAGAGTGGTTGCACCAGCTTGCATTCCCACCAACAGTGGAGGAGGGTTCCCCTTTCTCCACATCCTCTCCAGCATCTGTCATTTCCTGACTTGTTCATTTTAGCCATTCTGACTGGTGTGAGGTGATATCTCATTGTGGTTTTGATTTGTATTTCCCTGATGGCGAGTGACGTGGAGCATTTTTTCATGTGTCTGTTGGCCATCTGGATGTCTTCTTTGCAGAAATGTCTGTTCATGTCCTCTGCCCATTTCTTGATTGGATTGTTTGTTCTTTGGGTGTTGAGTTTGCTAAGTTCCTTATAGATTTTGGATACTAGCCCTTTATCTGATATGTCGTTTGCAAATATCTTCTCCCATTCTGTCAGTTGTCTTTTGGTTTTGTTAACTGTTTCCTTTGCTGTGCAAAAGCTTTTGATCTTGATGAAATCCCAACAGTTCATTTTTGCCCTTGCTTCCCTTGCCTTTGCCGTTGTTCCTAGGAAGATGTTGCTACGGCTGAGGTCGAAGAGGTTGCTGCCTGCATTCTCCTCAAGGATTTTGATGGATTCCTTTCTCACATTGAGGTCCTTCATCCATTTGGAGTCTATTTTTGTGTGTGGTGTAAGGAAGTGGTCCAATTTCATTTTTCTGCATGTGGCTGTCCAATTTTCCCAGCACCATTTATTGAAGAGGCTGTCTTTTTTCCATTGGACATTCTTTCCTGCTTTGTCGAAGATTAGTTGACCATAGAGTTGAGGGTCGATTTCTGGGCTCTCTATTCTGTTCCACTGATCTATGTGTCTGTTTTTGTGCCAGTACCATGCTGTCTTGATGATGACAGCTTTGTAATAGAGCTTGAAGTCCGGAATTGTGATGCCACCAACTTTGGCTTTGTTCTTCAATATTCCTTTGGCTATTCGAGGTCTTTTCTGGTTCCATATAAATTTTAGGATTATTTGTTCCATTTCTTTGAAAAAAATGGATGGTATTTTGATAGGGATTGCATTAAATGTGTAGATTGCTTTAGGTAGCATAGACATTTTCACAATATTTATTCTTCCAATCCAGGAGCATGGAACATTTTTCCATTTTTTTGTGTCTTCCTCAATTTCTTTCATGAGTACTTTATAATTTTCTGTGTATAGATTCTTAGTCTCTTTGGTTAGGTTTATTCCTAGGTATCTTATAGTTTTGGGTACAATTGTAAATGGGATTGACTCCTTAATTTCTCTTCAACCAATTAATAACAAAATCAAAGAAACACATCAATAATAATACAATAATAGTAGGGGACTTGAACACTCCCCTCACTGAAATGGACAGATCATCCAAGCAAAAGATCAACAAGGAAATAAAGGCCTTAAATGACACACTGGACCAGATGGACATCACAGATATATTCAGAACATTTCATCCCAAAGCAACAGAATACACATTCTTCTCTAGTGCACATGGAACCTTCTCCAGAATAGATCACATCCTGGGTCACAAATCAGGTCTCAACCAGTATCAAAAGATTAGGATCATTCCCTGCATATTTTCAGACCACAATGCTCTGAAGCTAGAACTCAATCACAAGAGGAAAGCTGGAAAGAACCCAAATACATGGAGACTAAACAGCATCCTTCTAAAGAATGAATGGGTTAACCAGGAAATTAAAGAAGAATTGAAAAAATTCATGGAAACAAATGATAATGAAAACACAACAGTTCAAAATCTGTGGGACACAGCAAAGGCAGTCCTGAGAGGAAAATATATAGCGGTACAAGCCTTTCTCAAGAAACAAGAAAGGTCTCAAGTACACAACCTAACCCTACATGTAAAGGAGCTGGAGAAAGAACAAGAAAGAAACCCTAAACCCAGCAGGAGAAGAGAAATCATAAAGATCAGAGCAGAAATCAATGAAATAGAAACCAAAAAAACAATAGAAAAAATCAATGAAACTAGGAGCTGGTTCTTTGAAAGAATCAATAAGATTGATAAACCCCTGGCCAGACTCATCAAAAAGAAAAGAGAAAGGACCCAAATCAATAAAATCATGAATGAAAGAGGAGAGATCACAACTAACACCAAAGAAATACAGACAATTATAAGAACATACTATGAGCAACTTTACGCCAACAAATTGGACAATCTGGAAGAAATGGATGCATTCCTAGAGACATATAAACTACCACAACTGAACCAGGAAGAAATAGAAAACCTGAACAGGCCCATAACCAGTAAGGAGATTGAAACAGTCATCAAAAATCTCCAAACAAACAAAAGCCCAGGGCCAGACGGCTTCCCAGGGGAATTCTACCAAACATTTAAAGAAGAACTCATTCCTATTCTCCTGAAACTGTTCCAAAAAATAGAAATGGAAGGAAAACTTCCAAACTCATTTTATGAGGCCAGCATCACCTTGATCCCAAAACCAGACAAGGATCCCACCAAAAAAGAGAACTACAGACCAATATCCTTGATGAACACAGACGCAAAAATTCTCGCCAAAATACTAGCCAATAGGATTCAACAGTACATTCAAAGGATTATTCACCACGATCAAGTGGGATTTATTCCAGGGCTGCAGGGTTGGTTCAACATCCGCAAATCAATCAATGTGATACAACACATTAATAAAAGAAAGAACAAGAACCATATGATACTCTCAATAGATGCTGAAAAAGCATTTGACAAAGTACAGCATCCCTTCCTGATCAAAACTCTTCAAAGTGCGGGGATAGAGGGCACATACCTCAATATTATCAAAGCCATCTATGAAAAACCCACCGCAAATATCATTCTCAATGGAGAAAAACTGAAAGCTTTTCCGTTAAGGTCAGGAACACGGCAGGGATGTCCATTATCACCACTGCTATTCAACATAGTACTAGAAGTCCTAGCCTCAGCAATCAGACAACAAAAAGAAATTAAAGGCATCCAAATTGGTAAAGAAGAAGTCAAACTATCACTCTTCGCAGATGATATGATACTATATGTGGAAAACCCAAAAGACTCCACTCCAAAACTGCTAGAACTTGTTCAGGAATTCAGTAAAGTGTCAGGATATAAAATCAATGCACAGAAATCAGTTGCATTTCTGTACACCAACATCATGGCTAACTTCTTCCTCTGTCTCTCTATGGTAAGTTCTGAAGGGCATACATTTGCCTTTTTGGCAAATTTATACCCGTTTTCAAGTTTACTTTGAGACTCATAGTATGTATGTGAAAGGAAGGCTTTTCTTTGAGTCGGGATGAGTATGGCAAGGGAACATCCTGTTTTGTGCTATTATTTGCTCACTAAACAAAGTTGAGCAGGTGATGTCAGGCTGAGTGTTAGAGCAATTTCATAACACTCCAATCTCACCCGATGCCTTGAAAGGGAATGTGAATTAACTTTGCTGCTCTGGGTTTTTGCAATCATGCGCTATTTCATAGAATCACAGATAAGTAGAGTCAGAAGGAAATTCTAATCCAGTGGTTGTGGAGTTGAACTCCTTTTTCAAAAAATCAATCTTGTGTAGAGGCCTAAGACATAAAATGATATAAGCAGAAGTCCTTTATTGATTGAATAAGAGGCTGCTGGGCAGGCCCTACAGTTCATTTGTTCTACCCCTTCTTTCTCTGCAGGAGCTATTGAGCATCTCAACAGAACACAAGAGATTCTCAGAACAGATTGCAAGCCACAAATCTAATTCCAATTTCTCTCATATTACAGGTAAGTCATCAAAAGCCTAAAGAAGTGAAGTTACCCATCCAAAGTTAGAGAACACAAAGCCTTGTGCACATTAGGTCTCAAAATACAGGTTATCGGGGTAGATGTTATATAAATCAGGGAAAGAGGCAAATCTTCAAATCTAGAGGATCTTTTCCCATCAAAATTATCGTTGTTGCTTAATGGAACATTTTATTCATTTATTCATTTGTGGCTTAATTGGTTAAGTCTCCAACTCTTGGTTTTGGCTCGAGTCAGGATCCCATGAGTTGTGAGACTCAATCCCATGCTGGACTCTGCACTCAGTGGGGAGTCTGCTTAAAGATCCTCTTCCTCAATCACTACCCACCCCTCGCATGTGTTCACATTTGCTCTCTCTCTAAAACAAATGAATAAACCTTTGAAAGTCAGCCCCAAAACCTATGGGTAGGTCAAGGAACTTACAAAAATTTGGGGGGAGATCTCAGCGTGTCATCCTAAGGGAACTACAGAATATTTAATCTATACTGCTGCTTCACAAATCTGGTGGAACCCTAGCTACCACTGGAACCATGAATGCTTCATTACATACAGAGGGGCATTGACAGGGAAGAAATTTCCCAAGAATTAGAGCTCTGGTCAATTCTGAATTGGGTTAAAGTCATGCTGGATCCTCAATGTAGAGAATCTATAATGTAGATTATGGTTGAGCTCCATAATGTCACTGAAATTGTAAGACAGGGAGCTCTAAGACATCTAGGATATTCTGATTGCTTAAGATTTACAGTGTGTTGTGGTAAGCATTCTCAGTTTATATTAGTTAAAATATTTTTATCTGAGCAGAGTACTGATTTCTTGCCTCAAAAGTCACTTCTCTCTGTTATCAGTCACCTCATAACTCAGCAGTTATTACATCAGTTTAGTAGAAATGCAAAATAAGTTATCACAAAATCAGAAAGTTATGCATATTACAACCATGAGAGATCTGTAGAGAATACAATGAGACTTTTGCCGGGTCTCAGAATTTCTTCTAAAATCTGAAAGCTGAGGGGCACCTGGGTGGCTCAGTGGGTTGAAGCCTCTGCCTTTGGCTCAGGTTGTGACCCCAGGGTCCTGGGATCGAGTCCCGCAATGGGCTCTTTGCTCAGCAGGGAGTCTGCTTCTCCCTCTCTCTCTGCCTGCCTCTCTGCCTATTTATGATCTCTGTCAAATAAATAAATAAATAAATATAATCTTTAAAAAATAAAATAAAAATAAAATCGGAAAGCTGAGACAGTGAAGGACAAGTTTTGTTACTTATCTGAAAGAGGAGCAACAGATTGATCCCCCAATGGCCAAACTAGTCCAACCAACATCATTCCCAATAGCTAGTGTAAGAAAAGATCACAGGTTTGTTGGAGAAGAAAGTCAATGAAGGGATTTCATAGGTACATTTAAGACAATCATATCCCCTCTTTCCTCTAAGTCAAGTAAGAGTCCCTCCCAGGAACCACCCAGAGACTGGAATGTCTGTCAAAAGGGAGATGGACCTTCACTAACACACTCCCAATCCCTTTGCCAAATGATGGCTAACTGCAAAAATGCATAGGTCTGCCCATGCTGGTATATAGCAGATGCCTCCAGCTTGGCATGTGTTCCCTGGAGTCTGTGGAGGCAAAGAATGGTGCTTGTCTCTCACAGGGGATTGCCTAGAGCAGGCTTCATTTGTAGAGCAAGAATAAAGGATGCAGTGAGTTGGCCTCACTCCTGAAGCATGTCAGGGCCAGGTGGTATGCATTTTCACATGGATCACCTGAATACCCAGAAAAGTAGCCAGGCTTGAATATTTTAGAAATGACTGGGTGTCTGCCAAAAGGAAAAAATGTACCATTTTGCTTTATTGGCAGGAGTGGGCAAGTTGTAGTAAGTCATCTAGAGGGTCCATCCCCTATACCATGAAATGGTGCGGTACAGAAATACCCAGGAAGGGGAGTGGGGCCTTTGCCACTTTATTTTGCACCCTCTCTAGCCACTGACCGCTGGATAGTTAGAAACAGAGGGAGAAGGAGGTGCAAGAAAGTCATATTTGAAGTCAGTAGGGAGAAGAAAAAATAAGATAATCATTCTAGCCTATTTAAGAGAGATCATGGGGTATATCAGTTATAATTTTCTAAACTTGTTTTTTAATAGTTAGAGGAGGCAAAACTTAGAAAGAAGATTGACCAAAGGCACAAAGGTAGGAAATGACAAAGCCAGGAGTCTCGTGACTCCAAAATGGATTTCTTGAGAGAATGCCACCTTCACTTTAGAGCTAGCCTGCAAAGAAATGGAGCAGAACACATAAAATCTATGCTACCTTTCTCTGTGGCATTTTCAACATGCATCCTAGAAGGATCATACTGGAAAACTGCCAGTGATTTTTCTGGCACTGTTGGGATGACAGTGGATGGATAATGAAGATGGTGGATAAGTTGCTTCACCTCCCTAAGCATCGTTTTGCTCATCTATAAAATGCAAAGATTGGATCAAGTCAGCTCTAAATTCTACTTTAGATTTTATTAAGATATAATCATAGCTCAAAAAGGGGGAGAGGAGCATAAAGGAATGGAAAGAGGAGGAAAGAAAAAGGGAGGAGAGGAAGGCAAGGGAGGGTAGTGGGGGAGGACAGAAGGACCTGAGGGAAGGGGAGGAGAGGATAAGGGGTGGGCGAGGTTAGAAAGATATGCAAAAGTGCATTCGATTCTGTATTAGCTGCATGAGTTGAATGTTTTGTACCTTCAATTTGTATTTTTCAGGGTAGTCAGAGAATTCAATTAGAACTTCCAAAAGTGACTTTATTTCCATATTCTGTCCCTTCTCTGTCCCATCACTTCTTTTAGAGGCATTGCTAAGGTGATTTCATAAAGAAGAGAAAACAATTTTAGGAGATTGAAACATTTCATCCTCCCTGAAATGCTTTCAGTTGTGGACAGTATAAATTCTGCTGTGTCTGTACGCCTCCCCATAACTGGATTCCCAGGAGGAATGGTGGCAGGGAGGATTCTTTGTTTTGTTTGTTTTTTGTTGTTGTTGTTGTATTTTTTGTTTGCTTGTTTTTTAAACACATGATGGGAATGAGTCTGGGAGACTGTAACATCAGATGGGTTTGTTGCTGCAGCTTTCAATCCTGTCACAATAGGTGTCATGAAGATGAATAAAGTTGGTGCCATCTTCTGTTTTCGTTATCATCCAAGGGGCTGGACTCGGAAAGGATTCATTTTGTGCCACTGTCATTTCTCATTACTATCTTTGTCATGAGAGTGAATTATAACAGCCCTCCAATGCCAGCGATGGCTTTGCTCTCATTACAGACTTTCATTCTTGGGATGAAGATGGTAATAAGAATGGAATGTCGTGTAAAAACAGAGCTCACTTTCATGACAGTTGGAAATTGGTGATGAAAATGGAAAATGGCAGAAAAAAATTAATCCTTTTTTTGTGGCAAAAATTGTGCTGCAAACAACAGCGTGTACCGAAGGTATTCCTCATGGTGGCAATAACAAAGCAATGAAAAGGCAAACAATGAGCAGCTTTTGGACCAAATGAGGGTTTCTGAGACATCCATCTTGCTTGGTGCTTTGGAAATATATCTCTTAATCCTGAATAATGTAACATCCATTTAGCTCCAAAAGTAATGTGATAGGCAATTAGGAGCTTCTCTGTTCTCCCTTCAGTGATGTTGAGTATCTCTATTACATGCTGCCAGAAAGCCACTACCAAATTTATGGAAGCCATTAGAATTTCTCTATAGGATACCTTTCACACACACACACACACACACACACACACACACACACGTGTCTGTGTATGTGTGCTTGTGTACATACAATTCTAGGAAAGTATTTACTGACTCAACAACAGTGGCTTTGAAAGTAAGGACTTCCACTTTCTGTTTGATTCATTCCTGTATTGATTGATTTAAAAAAAAAAAGAGCATTTACCACTCTTAAAATTACAGGCATGATAACCTTCTTTCCCATCGAAATAAATGGCTCTATATACCACTGAATTACCTTGACGATCAGAGTCTACTGTCAACTCTAGATACAAATTCTCTAATTTAAACTTGAAGGCGGGAACTTCCATTTACATCCACACTGTTAAATAAATGCCTCAATCTTTTTCTTTACAGATTCTTTTCCTCACCATATTCCAAATATGCTATTTTTTTTCTTTTCCATGCAGAGGTCCTTCCTATCTTTTCAGAATGAGTGTTGAAGCATGCTAATTGTGGAAAGAACTTGGTGTGGAGTGGTCTTTTCATTAGATTTCATTTAAAACGTCTTATTTAATATTTTATCATTTAGCCAACATATATAACAGACATTCAGGATTTATCCACTTTTCAACATATGTCATTGTTGGGAAGGGAAGGAGGCATTTTAATATGCAAATGGAGCACAGAACCATTTGTAAGATGGTTATTGAGTACAGAAACCTTTATGATGTGCATATTAATGTCTGGCATACATTTAAGATTGCTAAATGTTGACACAGTTGCCTATGCTGTGTGGACAAGCCAGGGAAGTAGGCATAAGAGACCACTTTTATTAGTATGAAAAGAAGGCAATTACTCTGTAAGACACCACCTGAATTCATTTGGTTCCTTTTACTTTGGAGTGGTTCATGGCAAGGGCACATTTTAAATCTCAAAATCTTTTCTACTTTTAGGAGCTGGAATAGTGAAATAAAAGGCAATCGTTAGAAACAGAGAAAAAACAGGTTATTTTAAATGAGTAGAATTTTTACATAGTACATGTGCTGGAATAATTTTACATGGTTCTGCCAAGTCATTGACAGAGTGTTCTCAACTAAAACATCTGAAATAGTAGATAGTCCTACCGCTATTTGTGAAGAGAATTTTGTGTGACTGTGCTAAGGTTAAAAGTAGAACTCTTCAAATCATATAGGGAAAGCTCATTTTGCAGCTGAGGTTAGTAACCACATTAGAAAACCCAGGAGGCATTTGTTTTTAAAGATCCATGACCAGAGATTCTAATTCGATAAATTTCTAGCAGGGCCTCCATCCCCCACAGCTGTACACCTGGGCTCAGCACACATGGAGCCACAGCAGGAATCTGTATTTTTAAAAAGCTTTTAAAAAAAATAATTCTGATATAAACTTGCACTTGAAACCAGTATTCTGAAGTTATGGTGAACTAGCTAAATATTTATCTTTTCTATGGCTATCTTGATCAACTTTTCTCCTCTTAATGAGGATATTCTTTTCTTAAAATAGATTTTATTTAACTTATTTATTTGCCAGAGAGAAAGAGATACAGAGAGAGAGCATAAGCAAGGGGAGAGGGAGGCAGAGGGAGAAGCACACTCCCTGCTGAGCAAGGAAGCTTGATGAAGGACTCGATCCCAGAACCCTGGGATCATGACCTTAGCCTAAGGCAGCCACTTAACCACTTGAGCCACCCAGGCACCCCTTAATGAGGATATTCTTAATTCAGTCCATCCGTCTGTTAAACATTTATGTGAGCACCTGATCTGTGCCAATATTGCATTTGGAGGGGCCTGGGGAACAGTGGAGATTCAGTAGTGACAAGGCATTTGTGGCTTGCATCCACAGGACCCAAAGGACTATAGCAAACAAAGAGTTCTTAAGGGGCAGGTAAACACTCTTGAGGTTATCCCCTCAAGGTTCAGCATAGAGGGAGCAGAAAAAAAACACCCATTTCCCTGTCTTTCTGGACAGGAATGCAACTGCATACTTTACAAACTCCTACCTGAGGGTCTGACTGGTTTGTAATTTACCACACTTTTTTTTTTTTAAATTTTTATTTATTTGACAGAGAGAGAGAGAGATCACAAGGAGGCAGAACAGCAGGCAGAGAGAGAAGGAAGCAGGCTCCCCACTGAGCCAAGAGCCCGATGCGGGGCTCGATCCCAGGACCCTGAGACCATGACCTGAGCTGAAGGCAGAGGCTTAACCCACTGAGCCACCCAGGCGCCCCTGTAATTTACCACACTTCTAAGGGGTGGTTGTGAACTTCCCTGGAGAAATAAGGCGTAGAGGAGCCCAGGGCATTCCCTCCCTGCTTTCTCCTCTGGCTCTCTGGGGATAAATCCAGATCACCAGCATCTCCCTGGAAAGATCTTTTATACACCTTCAGCATCTGAGCTGTTGTGACTGCTGGCCTAGGACTGAGCACCTGGACTGCCTGGCTCGGACAGCCATGAGGCTTGCATGCAAGATCCCACAGTGCAGTAGTCAACAAAGAAGCAGTTTTTCAATGAGCTCAGGAACATACAGCCCACCCGCTGCTCCTCCAAACCCCCCACCCCCCACTGAGAGAGGATTAAAAATCCCTACTTTCCAGTTTCTCTGTGGAAGGGGCTTTACATGCTTTGCAAGCTCCTGTTTGAGGGTCTGGATTCTATTCATCATCTAGGTATTAACTGTGATCCTCCCCTGGAGGACTCTGATGGGTCTTGGCACACCTTCACCTACTGGGAGCCACTAAGAAAAAGGATGGTGGCTTGGATAGTCACAACACTTTAAGGCACAACTAGGATTTGGGGTCAAGCTAATAAAGGGTTAATATCCAACATATACAAGGAATACATACAAATAGCAAAAAAATTAAAATAAATAATAATAATAATAAAATTAAAAGGGGCAGGAACTTAGACATTAAAAAAAAAAAAACAAACGGATAAATGCCCAACAAGTACATGAAAAGACACTCCACATCGTAATCATCAACGCAGATCAAATGCACCTCAAGACCACAGTATCACCTCATACCTGTTAAGATGTCTTTCATCAAAATGACAAGAAATAACAAATACTGTTTCTGAAGTATGTGAAGAAAAGGGAATTCATGCGCTGTTGGTGGGGACGTAAACTGGTACAGTCACAATGGAAAGCAATATGGGGATTCCTCAAGAAATTAATAATTGACCTACCATATGATTTAGCAACACTACTTCTGGTTATATATCTGAAGGAAAGGAAATCAACATCTCAAAATCACCATCTCTGTACTTTAATGTTCATTACAGTATTATTAACAGTAGTCAAGGTATGAAGAGAAGTGTTTGTTGATACTGGATGGATAAAGAAAATGTAGTGCATATACCTACCTAATGGGACATTGTTCAGCCTTGGAAAGGGAAATCCTGACATTTGCAGCTACATAGATGAAACCTGAGGGCATTATACTAATAAGCAAGACAAAGAAAGACAAATAGTAATGATATCCTTTATAATGGAACAACAAAAAAGTTGGACTCAGAAACAGACTGGGGAGGATGAATTAGGGGAGGCTGCTAGAGAGTTACAACATCACTAGGGTCTGTGTCTCTAATGTATAACTAGGCGACCATAACTTATGACACTATGTTGTTTAACTGAAACTTACTAAGAGAAGAATGTCTAAGTGTTCTCATAAAAAAAAAAAAGGTAAAATATGAGGTGATGGATGTATCAATTAACTCAATGGTGGTATTCCTTTCACAATGTATACATATAACAAATCATCACATTGTACACTTAAAGTATCTAACAATTCTATTTGTCAATTATACTTCAGTAAGGTTGAAAAGAAGAAGTAAAGAAAAACCGGTTCAGAATCCCAAATGTTTTTTGATAGTTCGATTATTTAATCCTACGATATTTACAAATGACAACTTCTCCCTTGAAAATCATCTACGTTTAAACTTTAAAGAACAAACAGCTTTTACTTAAGTTGATTATATACATACTCATTACATCAACAATTTTCAGTCATTTTTAATCATCAATAACTGATCAATTAATGTCAAATCAAATCAATGCTACAATTAAATCAATGTTTTTTATTGTTTTTTATTCATGATAAACATTACCTTTAAAGCAATGGAGGTTTTTGTGGTTGTTTGTGTTTGGTTTCCTTGTTATTGTTTGTTGTTTTTTTTTGTTTGTTTGTTTTTTGTATGTTTCATTTGTATAGCCTTTATATATTTCACTTGTGTAATCATGAACTTAGATTTATTATTTAACTATAAAACAGAGAAAAGGACTGAGGAAAATACTGTCGTGATTTTAAAACTTGGTTTATTGAATTTTGGTTTGTGAGTGGATGCCTCAAAGGTGAGGGGCTGTTTGAGAGTAGCTTAAAGCAGAAATGAGAATCAATAAAAATGGCAGACTATTTACATAAGGTTACATTCCTAACTTTATACTTTCACCTATATCAGCTCTACGGAATAGGAAGCACATGTATGTGCTTGGTTAGCCATTATTTAACAGAAGACCTTAAATAAAATTGGATTGGTTACTTTCTTCAGTTTACATTGCATCATGAACTTCTCTATTCAGTAAGCTTCATATTTATTTGAAGTCTGAGTCAAGATACTGCTCTAAATCTTAATCATTCACAAGTTGTTAGATTTTAAGGTAACTTCTATGTTTTCACTATTATAAACAATTCTGTAGTAAACATCTTTATGGGTATACTTTCCATTATATGTTAGATTATTTTCTTTGGATGCTAGAATGGAGTTTTATGGATGAAATACAGGAACGTAGTTAAGGCTCCTGAGACATACTGCCAAATTATTTCCTAAAAAAGTTTCTGGGAGTCACAGCTGAAACATATAAACCTAATAGCATTATCATGTTGACTTTCCTTTATTTGTTCTTTAGTTTTTGTTCATTATTATTAAGGGAGATACATTTTATGTATACCAAAATTTATTTGCCTGTTTTAGTTGTACAGTTTGTTGAACTTGACAATTGTAGACTGAGTGTAACACAACCACAATGAATTAGTACATTTCCATTCCCCCTAAAAAGTTATCTTGTGCAACCATGTAGTAAGGTAGATACCACCTACCCACAGCCCCTACAAAGCATTGATTTTATTTTTGTGATAATTTTTCTCGTTTCCAAAATAATATATAAATGAGAACATAGGGTATGTAACATTTTTCAACTCATTTCTTTTACTTAGTTGAATCTTAAGAACATCATGTTGTTGATGTATCGTCAACTTGTTCCTTTTTTGCTTCATCGTATTCTATTCAAAGGAGGAACCACCATTTACATATCCATTCACCAGTTGATGGAATTTGAACGGTTTGAAGCTTTTGGTGATTATGAATGTAACTATTATGAACATAAAAGTACAACTCTTTGTGTGGAGATATGTTTTCAACACTTGTAAAAATACTTTGGAGTGGGATGGTTGGTTCATATGTTAAGTATATATTTAACTTTCTACCATACTGCCAAACCGTCTTCTGAAGTGGCTATCCCATTTTCCATTCTCATTAGCAATCTGTGGGAGGTGCAAACGCTTTACATCCTCACCAGTAATTTTTTTTTTCTTTTTGTAATTTTAGCCGAGCTAGTAGGTATGTAGTGATAACTCACTATAATTTAAATTTGAATTTTCCTAGTGATTTGTGAGGCCAAACATCTTTTCTTATGTTTCTATATCTACTGGGCTTCTTTTTGGGGTCTATTAAGTCTCTCTTAAAAAATTTTGTCCACTTAGGGTGCCTGGGTGGCTCAGTGGGTTGAAACCTCTGCCTTCCGCTCAGGTCATGATCTAGGGGTCCTGGGATTGAGTCCCATATCGGGCTCCCTGCTTGGCGGGGAGCCTGTTTCCTTCCCTCTCTGCCTGCCTCTCTGCCTACTTGTGATCTCTCTCTCTGTCAAATAAATAAATAAAATCTTATAAAAAGAAAAATAATTGTCCACTTATATTGTGTGTGTTATTATGTGTTCTAAGAGTTCTTTTGAGAGCTAAAAGTTTTAATTTTGAAGTAAAATTTATCAATTTTTATTTTGAGCCTCTATGTGCTCTCAAAAAAATTATTTGCCTTCCCCAAGATCACAAGTTTTCTCTTACATTTTCTTCTAGAAGTTTTATATCTCTAAATTTCACATTTAGATCTATGATAAAATTGGAATTAATCTTTTCTTTGTATATGATGTGTGGGAAGAGAAGGGATGAAGTATTTTTTTTTTTCCCTTTCTTTCCGTAGCGCAATTTGTTGAAAAGGGTATACTCAAAATTACCTTGGCACATTACATTTGTCAAAAATCAATTGACCATAGATATGTGGGTCTTTTTTGGACTCTCCATTTTGTTTCACTAATCAATACGTCTATTCTTTAACAAAAACCACACTGTCTTGATTACTGAAGCTTTATAGTAAGGCTTGAAATCAGGCTGTGTGTCCTCCCGATTTGTTCTGCTTCAAATTGATTGGGCTCTCTAGGGCCATTGCTTTTCCATATAAATTATAAAACACCTTCCCAATATCTAAAAATAAGCCTCCTTGGATTATGTTTAGTATTGTTTGGAATCTATATATCAATCTGAGAATAATTTACAATGTAACAGTATTGACTTTTCTAATCCATGAACAGAGTATATTTCTCAATTTATTTAGATCCTTTTAAATTTCTCTCTTCAGTGTTTTTTAATTTCAGTATAAAATTACTGCACATATTAGGTAGAAATATTTTGTTTTTCCTTTTACATGCTATTATAACTTAAGGAGATTTTAAAATTTATTTCAATATCCAGTTGTTCAGTACTAGTATATAAAAATATTCAGTTTTGCAAGTTGAGTGTGTATCCAGTGACCCTTCTAAACCTATTAACAAATTCTAGAACATATTTTGTAGATTCTCTTCAATCATATTCATAGATGACTATGATTCTGTGCAAGTAATTATAATCATGTTTCTTCATTTCAAGTCTGAATACCTTTTAGCTTGCTTATCACGTCTTATCACAAGGCTAGGACCTCCCATATAGTGATATATAGGAGTCCTGAGGTTGAACATCTTATCATTCACTACCTTATGGGGAAAACCCTATTCTTCTACTGTTAAGCATACTGTCAGTGATTGGTTTTTGTAGATGTCCTTTATCAAGTTAAGAAAGTTCCCTTTTATAGTTAGATTGCTGAAAGATTTTTTAAATAGATGAATTTTTCACATTCTTTTATTATAACTACTGAGATTGATACATTTTCCTACCACATTGTTTCGATATAGTGAATTACAAAATTAATTTTCAAATAGTGAATCAGTCTTATATTTCAGGGATAAATAACACTCATTTGCTTTGTATCATTCTTTTTAATGTCTCTAAATTTGATCTGCTAATGATTTCTTAGAGAATTTTATATCTAAGTTCATGCAAAGATATTGGATCATGGGAAGGTGTTTTTTGTGTTTTTTTTTTAATATTGTTTTTGTATTAATCTAAGTTTTCTTGTAATGTTTTTGTTTGGTTTTGGGATCAGTTGGTCTCACACAATGAGTTGGAAAGTGTCCCCTCATCTTTCATTTTCTGAAGAAGTTTGTGTAAAATTGTCATAATTCTTTAAATGTTTCATGAATTCACACATGGCTGCCACTTGGGTCTGGAGTTTACTTTGAGGGAGGATTTTAAGCTATAAATTTAATTTGCTTAAAAGATAGGTTATTTTGGTTATCTCCTTTCTGGGTGAGCTTCAGTAGTTTGTGTATTTCTAGAAATTTATTCATGTCATCTAAGTTTTAAAATCTCTTAACATAATGTTCATGATATTCTGTGATTATCCTTTTAAGACCTGCAGTTTGTTTTTTTTTTTTAACATAAGGGACTTTATTATTTTTTTTAAGGGAATTCATACAGCCATTGATTATACAGAGCCACTTCGCAGTACCTTTTTCTTTCCATTTCAGAAACTGGAATACACCATGATGAGGAGGAGAATGCTGAAACAAGATTGCTGGCTCATCACCTAGGGTACAGATATACACTTAATTGTTTGACACTTTATTTTGCCTTTGTTGTACACAGCTTAAGCAGGAGCCCGGGGAGGGGAAGATGTGACCCCTGGAGTCTCCTCTTGGTCTTGTTGTGGGAGGGCTAACCCATGTTCTGTCGGTTGCCATAGCCCCTAGGATGGTTGTCCTTCCAGTCATCCCACTCCCGAGCTCTGTGGAGAGGTTGTTCATCCTCCTCATCCTCCTCCTTTTGTTCCTGATCTTCCTGTTGCTGAGTACTTCTTTTGAGCTCTGCTGGTGGTGTCTTGGCTATGCCCTGATCTGGTAATGCTCCGTATTTCCGATGCTGATCGTACCAGTCATTCACCGTCATAGATGCCAGACTTGGATAACCAGCTCCAAATACTTTGGCTTGGACCACATTCCGTGTGAGAACGAAGGGTTTCATTGGAGGCCTGTCCTGACGAGCTGAATGAGAAGTTGATGCCTCTGGTGAGGAGTCTTTTTCTCTCAGGATCTTCATCTCCTGGTCAATGCTCTCAATCTCTTCTAAGATGATACCAATCCACCTTCGAAGGTGAAGGAGGTAATACTCACGAACACGCTCATCATCTGCTTGACCAGTTTCCACAGCAGATTTCAGCGCAGAAATTCTTTTTTTTTTTTTAAAGATTTTATTTATTTATTTGACAGAGAGAGATCACAAGTAGGCAGAGAGGCAGGCAGAGAGATAAGGGGAAGCAGGCTCCCTGCTGTGCAGAGAGCCAGATAGGGACTCAGTCCCAGGACCTGAGATGCTGACCTGAACCTAAGGCAGAGGCTTCACCCACCAGCCACCCAGGTGCCCCATCTTTTATTCTTGATATTGACAATTTTTACCTACGTTTTCCCCCTGTAGCACATTGACTAGAGCTTTATCAATTTGATTGAACTTCTGAAAGAATTAGTTTTCAGATTCGTTGGTTTTATTTTTTGTTCTTTATTTTTATTTCATTAAATTCTGCTCTTTATTATTTCCTTCCTTTTGATTGCATTAGTTATAGTTTTATTTTTGTAGTTTTTAAAGAAATAGCTTAGTTTTGATTGGAAATATTTCTGATACAATTATTTCATATGATTATCTACATGTGCTGCTTTAGCTAAAATGTTCCTAAAGTTTGATATGTTGTATTTTTTTGTTGTTGTTGTTGTTGTATTTTTATTTTGACCCACTGCAAAATACTTTGTAGTTCCCCCCATTTGAGTTATGGATTATTTAGGATTGTATTGTTTAAATCCAAATATTTAGGATTTTCCTTTTTGCCATCAATATCTATATCCATTCCATTGTGGCTGGATAGATTACTTTGTTTAATTCTTTTAACTTGTTAAAGTTTGTCTTATGTCCCACATGGTCTATCTTGGTGAAAAGTCTCTGTGTATAATGAAAGAATGTGTATTCTGTTCTTTTGATGTAAAAGTGTTCTTTTGATGTGAAGATCAAATCAATTGATAATGTTATTCTTTTATATCTTCTCTATCTTTCTGTTTTCTTGTTTGATTATTGAGAAAGAAAATTTGCTGTCTCCAACAATAATCTCCAACTATATATAAAAACTATATATCTGTTTCATATATTTTGATGATCTGTAAGGTGAATGCATACTTAGAATTGTTATGTTCTCTTAAAGAACTGATTCCTTTACCCGCACAATACCATGGTTTCAGAGAGTCTGGCAGAAGACACAAGATCCCTGGGTCAGAGACAAAGCCTTTTATTACTCACAGCAGAGAAAATAGTAAGAGCTTCATGTTTATATTAATTTCCTCTAAGTGCAAGACAAAGGTAATCCCAGGTGGATACACATAGTGAGCTTCTGTACATAAGAGGAATCCTGAAGTTAGGAAACTTCACTCTCATAAAGAGGGCTGCTGGGTAATTGGCCAAAATTTTCCCCAAAGGACTTTATCCTTATTATCCTGGATAGCAAAAATCTCCCCTATGCCCTGGAGATGGAAGGAGATACTATGTCTATCTTTCAAGGCTGTTTACTATATAAATATCTTTGAAAGGATTATCCATAATAAATGCTGTCAAAACATGTGAGAGTATGTTAGAGACCCTTGGAGAATTGTTTCCTAACAGTGTCCCTCTTTGTGCCTGGAGATACTCCTCATTCTGTATTCTATTTTGTGTATTAACATAGCCAGTAGCTCTTCCTTTTGATCAGTATTGACTTGGCATGTATTTTTCATCCATTGATTTTAACTTACCAATATCTCTATATTTAAAGTGGCCTTTTTGTGGGAAGTATTTGGTCTTAATTATTTATCCAATCTGACACTCTGACTTTTAGTTGAAGGGTTTAGGTAATTTATATTAAATGTAACTATTAAGGGGAAACTGGGTGGCTCAGTTGTTAAGCATCTGCTTCTGGCTCAGGTTATGATCTCAGAGTCCTGTGATCTAACCCTACATCAGACTCCCTGCTGAGCAGGGAATCTTTTCCTCCCCTCTCCCTCTGCTCCTCCCCCCAACTGGTGCTCTTGCATTCTCTCTTATTAAATAAATAAGTAAATAAATAAATAAATGTAACTATTAAAATAAATGAATTTAAATCTACTAGCATACTATCATTTTCTATTTGCATCATCTGATTATTACTTTTTTCTCTTTGTTGTTGCTTTTCTATAGTTAAAACACAGTCTGTCTTCAAATTATACCACTGCAAATTATGTTACCCACTTTACTTTATTTTACAACTGTACACTTCCACATATCTGTTTCCTCACTTCTAGTCATGTTACTACATTTTACTTCTATATGTATTAAAAATGCTGTAGTGTATTGTTACTATTTTTTATTTACTCTTATTTTAGTAAATTAAAAATAAGGAAATCTCTCTTACTTAATTTAATTTATATGATTTCTAGGATTAATTATTTATATAAATTCAAGTTTTCATATGGCATCTTAATTCTCTTCTGCCTGAAATACGTGCTTTAACATTTCTTATAGTGCAGGTATGTTGGCAATGAGTTCTCTAAGCTTTTATTTGTTTGAAAAAGTCTCTCTTTATCATCACCTTTTTTCTGTTTTTCAGAAGTTTAATTTATTCCTCTCTCTAGGTTATTGATGTGACAGCTTTGATTATTGCTTTTAGATAGCTCATTATTTCTGATATAGGGATTTATTGCTATAAATTTTCCTTAAACTGCTTTTGCTACATCCACAAATTTTGATAATTTTATATTTTCATTTTCATTTGATTTTTAAATTTCTTTTTTCTTTTTTCAAGGTTTTGTTTTTTTTATGTGACAGAGATCACAAGTAGGCAGAGCAGCAGACAGAGAGAGAGAAGGGGAAGCAGACTCCTTGCTGAGCAGGGAACCCAATGAGGGGCTCGATCCCAGGACCCTGAGATTATGACCTGAGCTGAAGGCAGAGGCTTAACCCACTGAGCCACCCAGGCGCCCCATGATTTTTAAATTTCTCTTGAAACATCTTTGTCCTTTGTGTTAGAGGAGTGCTGAATAATTTATAAGGGGAGGTGGACATTTCTTATGCTTTTATACATCTTAAGTGAAACCAGAACTTTGGTTTAGCTATAATTTGCCTTTTTTCCTCCTATAAAGATTGAACCTTGTTCCATATATTTATTTATTGCTCTATTTATCTCATTGACTTTAAGGCACACTTTAAAAACATTTTTTTTAACAATGAAGTTAAGATGTCTCTGACAATTGAAGTCCTTTTACAATCATACTTGATCAGGCCATTTTGTTTACTATTGCCTGAGTAAAAATGTAATTATTATTGCATGAGTATGGGTGTCTGATTTGGTAGGGTAGGAAACATGGACATAATATACTAGTGAAACAGTTTTCAAACACTTAGTACATATGTGGTCTGAGCAGCAGGAACGACAAAACAGAAGTGTGTAACAGAATTCCTGAAATTGAAATCAAAGGCAAAATGATCCTACACATTTGCAAGATGGTTTAAAAATTGAGTACCAATAGCTTTGATTTCGTATATAGACACATCAGAAATAGTACACCACCAACAATCTTCTGGTATAGTGGATATATGCGAGACAACATGGACTCAGAGTGATTAAGTGATTGATTCAAAGTGATTAAGACTCAGATTCTGAATAGGAAGATACTTTAGGAATGCCTTAACCAATATCATTTACTTTTTTCTTTTTATGTAGACAGGAGACAAATATGATCAAAATTAATGTTTAGATAAGTCTAAAAAATCATTTTTAGTATTTGAAGTAAAAAGTCTAAGTGATTAGAAAGCATTATGTCACTTGATTGGATGATTTTTCTCTTTCTCAGCTCTACAAAAAATAAGGTACGTAAGAATGGTATGAGAGTCATTAAAATATGATCATTGATAAATGTTCTGTCATATGTAGTAATTTTTAATGATTAGTTTTTTTAACTCATTCATCTGTTGTGAACTCTCGTTTTCTTCTAAACAAAATCTTTTTTACTACAATTTTTTTAAAAATGTGTTAATTTCCTCATCTCCCATGTGAATATTTATTTCAAATCCTTAAATATTTACTTCAACCTACAATCATATATATTTTGCCTACATAACAAAATAAAATTTCATCCAACAAATACTAATCAAAATCAAAGACCATCAAAGCAGGAAAGATGAAAGGAAGAAAGGGATAAAGGCAGTCTGGCATTTCTTCTTTAGAGCAGATTTCATTATTTAGACATTGCCATAGCAATGAGATTCATCAAATATTCAAACCTTTGTTTGATATCAAAGTATAACAATTGTAAAAATGGAATATTATTGCTTTAGCAGAAAGAGTAACTTCTAGATAAATTTCTGACATAACTGTAATTGTCCTGTGCTTCCAACCTGTGATAAAGAAGGTGGTAATGGCAAGAGTAAAACCTTAAGATACTTTATTTTAGAATTTTATTGAACCTCCGCTTTTTTTTTAAGAAAAAGATTTCTCTCCCTAAAATTGTCACAGTTTTTTATTTGACTCACTATTGCTACTCTTGTCAAGAGCTTTAGATGCTCTCATGATGGAAAGGCAGAACTGGGAATCTGTTTCCATTTCCTCTTATCAACTGAGTGGCTTTTGGCAAACCACCTAACCTCTAGGTTCCTATTTCTTCACTTGCAGGTTGAGATTAATATGATAATCCTTTATAGAGTACTTCTTACTCAGGTAATATATTAAACACTTTCTGTATATCATTCCATTCAGTTTCTACAGACTTATGGAGAAGATGCTATTATTATCTGTATTTTATAGATCAAGCACCATCAAGGTCACTATAGACGTAAATGAAAATATGAGTAGGCACTCATATGATGGTAATTATGTCAGTGATGATGACAGAAGTGTAATAGTGATAACAGTGACAAGGATAAAATTTCTGTGCATCAGCATTATGCCATCATCTTAGATGGATATGATTATAACTAATAGAAATATAGCATCGACAGTTTACTTCATAAACATTTATGGACAGCCTTTTATGGCCAGATCCTGAAGGCATAAAGACTAAGATACAGTGCATTTTCAAGGAGTCTCTAGATTAGTAGGAAAGGGAAAATATGATCAAAAGAGAAAAATAATAAGAGAAGAAACGATGAAGGAGGGAAGGGTGGAAATCAGGAAGAGAAAGGGGAAGAGAAGATCAAAGAGGAAGGAAAGGAAGGCAGGGTAATCTTGTAGGAAATGCAGTTGGCTTCATTTGGATTGCACAATAGGAGGTATATTCCAGTCTCTAATACATGCCATGCATCAGCGCCCATATTCAGAAATCAGCTGCTGGGAAGACACGTGTAAACACAGCAGAGCATTTTTCTTGAGGATGTGTGGTGATGCATAGCGCCTGTCAAACTGGAATCTGGCTTTATGCAAAATGACTGCTGGATCACTGGTCCTAATTCAGTGTGCCATCTGTAAAAAAAGAAAGAAAGAATAAAAAGGAAAGGAAAAAAGAGCACTGTAGCACATATGTGTACGATTGATATGAAATGATGCTAAATTATGAAATCCAGTGAGAACAAGATGGATTTTTTCCATTCATGCTGTGACCAGGTTTTTTTTTTTTCCCCTAAATATGCATAACTAAGGATTATGAAAAAGGTAGGGATGGATACAGAGAGACAGAGAAAAGGGAGGGGGAAAAAGGGCAGAAATATCATAGTAACTTCAGCTGCTTCGAATCCCTTAGAAAGAGGTTTGGTACAATTTCTATCAAGAAAAATAGGTGCATTCAATAGGTTTAGAGACATTTTTTTTTTTGTCCATCCAGTTAATATGTCAAAATGTTCTGCTTTAAGCAAGAAGACAGAAAAGCTTTTGCCACACCACAATGGGGCATCTTAATCCCATCACTCCTTTGTCACCCTCCAAGCAAATAGTATTATGTAAGCATCTGATTTGCATCAGGGGGCGGCCTTGATTTCTGAGAAGACTGCTTGCAATTCAGTAAGCTCCATGCACAACGTTGCCTTTCATGTGATTCCTTCTGGTGCGGTTGATAATGATCATAACACAGAGGCAATGCCCCCAAATCAAACTTTGTCTCTGTGCAAATTAGGGGATATATGAAAATTAAGTGAGATGAGCCTTCGTATTTTATTATTTCTGACCTGAATTGAAGAAATTAGCAAGAGGGCATTAGATGACATCGAGGCAAGGCTGAATTGATGGCCCAGAAACGAAGACTGGAGCAGTTTGAAAAGGGAAGGAAGAAGGGAAAAATGGGAGGAGAGAGAGGGAAGGAGAAGAGACAGGCATAAAGAGAGAAGACAAAGGAAAAACGGGAATTTCTTAGGCTAGATCATCTGGTAGGAGAGCAATTTTGCAACTCTTGAGGTCAAAAGTTCATATGAAATTCATCAATGCTCATTTCCCTAATTCATTCCTCTCAGCTTTTTGAGTATGCTGGTTATGCCACAGGATCTTGTTTAAAGCCTGGGGTTTTCTTTCTATTTCCTACTTTGACTGGTTAAATAGCAACCACCTCTTTTATAGTCCTGTAAATCTTAACTCTGTTTCCATTTGAGCTGAGTTGTTTAAAAGTTAATCTAGAGCTGCTTCCTGCTTTGGCGTGCTTATTCAACAGAAGATGTTTGAAGTACTTCTTAATGTGATGGGCATGGCTCTGGGTCCCTAACTTGGACCTTCCAAGTAGGGTGAACTCAGTGTTAGAGCAACTTGGATTGCAAATATGACAGAAATGAGTAGAGATACCACTGATACTGGGGGAGGATAAGGAGAAATAATACAAACAATGGCCGTCAACCGCAAGGACCTTGACCTCTATGCACTAGATGCCAGTAGCAACGCACCCCCAGTTGTAACAACCAAAAATGTCCCCAGGCATTGCTAGCTGTTCCCCTAGGGGACAAAATGCCTCCCGTTGAAAACCACTGCTGCAGAGCATTTGGTTCGTTCTTATTTCGATGACTCTTTGGATTTTTGCTGTATCATCCTCCTTTGTTATTTTTTTGTCATAGATGCAGTCAAAGTGGCAAATTCCTGGACCTCCTCTGAACTCATTCTTTCCTTCTTCTACAGTATGGGAGCACAGGGGTACCCCATTAGAGACTATATCCCTGACTTCCTTTGCAGGTAGATGTAGCCCTTTGACTTCATTTAGTAACTAAGTAAGCTATTAGTGACACTTGTAAGCATTGGCATTGAAATAAAGAGCAAGCAAACTCTTTTCTACTTACCCTTCCTATTTACTGAGAGCTGGACCATGGACAGGAGTCACCCAGCTTCAACAATGCAAGAAAGGTAACACCCTAGAACACTGAAGCCAATGTGTCTTGTTGTCTCTTTGCCATAGAAACTTAGGCTTTCTGATCCCATCTCTTAGAATTCTGACAGCTGTAGAATATATGGATGATTCCATGCACATATGTTTTATACCCATGCGCACACACATGTATGATCAATGTACAAAATTCTGGTTAGGCAAGACATTTAGGAAGAGCAAAATTATGTAAGTAAGTGCATGGGCATGTAAGAATATTCCTGAAAAACTATAGGAACCTAGATAATGGAGTAATTAATTCTGCCAATGTGGCTTCTGGGCTGTAAGTGATGAATAAGTTTGTCAGAAAGATTAATGAACCAATGAAGGACTGTGCTCTGGTTTCACAACTCCAAAGGCCTTCATCCAGAAAGAGATGGTGGTAGCTATGTAGATAGCTGTGGTGACCATCGGAGTCATGCTGACACTCTGTTTTAGGCAAATCACTTACCTGCATTCCCACCTCACACGAGGATGATCACCAGACCTCTGGAAGTGACAGGTGTTTTAGCACAGACAATTGACACCTGAATACTGAGTGTTTTGATTATAAGAGGTCTATGTTTCTTTTGCCATGTGTAGAGTCTCTGAAAAATACATTCACAGAATATGATGGTATTTTTAATGATGCATCTTTCTATGTGCTCTTCCTGTATTTTCCAGGAATGGGGATCGTCTGTCACATGGACTATCCTCTGAATTAAATGCTTCCCTCTAAAGCACAACATTGCCATCCCGCAAAGCAACTCACATTTGAAATTATATTTCTTTAAAAGGCACATGATGATTCAACTACATTTTCTTAAGTTAAACTAAACTCAAACTGTCTCATGAAAATCAATATGTGTTTTCCAGCTTATTTTCATAATTGAAAGAATTATGAAAAAGGAATTGGGCTCTCCTGGCATCATTTTTTCCTAGAAATTTATATTCTCTCAAATGGAAAAAGGCTGTATCACATTTTTAAGGTGGGTCACAATTATATCTCACGATAAAGAATTCCAACATTTCTTATACATTAATCAATCAGTGACATTTCTCATGGAATTGTACCATACTTTTCTTTCGCCACATTTTTCAAATGCAGGTGGTGTTTTTCCAGTGTGCTGTACTCGAAACTCACATCCTTGAATTTATGTAATATTCTAATGATTCCTGGTATCAACTTTTCTTTTTTTTTTCCCATTTTATTTATTTTTTTCAGCATAACAGTATTCATTGTTTTTGCACAACACCCAGGGCTCCATGCAAAACGTGCCCTCCCCATTACCCACCACCTGTTCCCCCAACCTCCCACCCCTGACCCTTCAAAACCCTCAGGTTGTTTTTCAGAGTCCATAGTCTCTTATGGTTCGCCTCCCCTCCCCAATGTCCATAGCCCCCTCCCCCTCTCCCAATCCCACCTCCCCCCAGCAACCCCCAGTTTGTTTTGTGAGATTAAGAGTCATTTATGGTTTGTCTCCCTCCCAATCCCATCTTGTTTCATTTATTCTTCTCCTATCCCCCTAACCCCCCATGTTGCTTCTCCATGTCCTCATATCAGGGAGATCATATGATAGTTGTCTTTCTCCGATTGACTTATTTCACTAAGCATGATACGCTCTAGTTCCATCCACGTCGTCGCAAATGGCAAGATTTTGTTTCTTTTGATGGCTGCATAGTATTCCGTTGTGTATATATACCACATCTTCTTTATCCATTCATCTGTTGATGGACATCTAGGTTCTTTCCATAGTTTGGCTATTGTAGACATTGCTGCTATAAACATTCGGGTACACGTGCCCCTTCGGATCACTACGTCTGTATCTTTAGGGTAAATACCCAGTAGTGCAATTGCTGGGTCATAGGGTAGTTCTATCTTTTCTTATTTCTTCTTTTATTTTTACTCTACACACTGACTCTTTGAAAAAAATTTTTAAGAAGTTTGAACCACCCTCCCCTCCACAATCAAAGTTTTTCTCTGTCCTTTTTTTTCTGTTTCATGGTGGCAGAAGATCCTGTCTCTTCATTTAATCCTTTCTTCTAGCAGCAACCCAATAATGTTAATTCTTTGCTTTGAAGATACCATGTGCTCCTGTTTCATCCACATTTAACTCTTTCGTGGATATTATAACAAAGCAGTAACACCAGAGTTTAATTGTGAAAAAGGCGTCAATAATTTTTCTTAAAAAATTTAATTTTGAAAATCTGCTGAAATGTTCAATAAGCCCTTACGGTGCAATGTTGATACTAACTACCCACATGTAACCCAGCCTTCACAGGTTAAAGGAAGAGTCCCTGATAAGACTGCCCTTATACCGACATGAATTAAAAGTTTAGGGCTGTCCAGACCACCCACACTTCTAATCAACAGTCTACCAATTTGGGGCCTTCCACTATCCCCTCAGATGCAATAATTCACTGGAATCACTTGAGAACTTGGGAACATGCTGTATATATAATTACACTTTTATTTTAACAAATGGGTACAAATCTGAACCAGCTGGAGACACATAGGGTAGAGCCTATGAGGGTCCCAAATGTGAAGCTCGCCTGTCATCAGGAGACATCACCCTCCTAGCCCGGGGACAGATTACCTACCGGGGAAGCTCACCTGAATGCCAGAGTTCAGAGTTTTTATTGGGCTTTCATTGTGTGGGCATGATTAATTGATTCATTGATCACAGGATTGAATTCACTCTCCAGTTTCTGCCTACTCCCTGGAGGTCAGAGGAAAGGCAGATATCATGTGACTCCAATCATCTAATCATATGCGTAGTTTTTCTGATATGTCTAGCTCACATTCTGGGTCTAGGGACCCACCATGAAGAGACCCACCTTATTTGTATAAATGCAGGTGTGGCCTCAGAGGCTCTCCATGAAAAAAAACAAAGAGAGTCCTATCACTCAGGAAATTCCAAGGATTTGGGAACTGTCTCCCAAGAACCTGGGACAAAGACAAGGCAAATTATTATATAACAGCCATCCTTTTCAAAACAAACTCAATATTATACATATACATTACATAATATTCACTAAGTTAGTTTAATGCTTTTTTTTTTAATTTATTTTCAGTGTAACAGTATTCATTGATTTTACCACACCCAGTGCTCCATGCAGTACATGTCCTCCCTATTACCCACCACCTGGTTCCCCAACCTCCCACCCCACGCCCCTTCAAAACTCCCTGGTTGTTTTTATCACTACTAATTTTTCAGGAACAAGAACATTAAAGACATTTGGAAGAAAAAAAAAAAAAAAGACCAAGAATAAAGTGTATATGTAAGGAGCAGCCTTGGGCAAAATTTTGAAATAGTTGAACATTAAAATATTAGACATTGAAAGGGTTGCAGAAATTCTCCACTTTTAGTTATTATTATTTCTTTTTTGTAGAAAAAAATATGTGTGGAGAATTAAATGATTTGTCCTAGGTAGGAAAGAAAAATTAACTCTCAAATAGGAATCAAAATTCAAATCTCCCTGCTCTTTCCATGGTACCACGCAAGTATTTTTCTGGAAGCTGCCCCAGCTCTTCATTCAGGACCCATGCCTCCTTCTTTTTCCACCTCTTGGGAGACTTGATACTAACTAAGCTGCCTTCATTCCCCACTGTTCTCTTCTGCCTCTCCCTCTCCATTCCTTTGCAACTCCAGGGAGCCCAAAAATGAACTATAAATTCACTTGCCTGCAAGTTCTGATCTTTGAAACCATCAAGGGCAGAAATGTGCTAATTAACTCATTTACATTTACATCCTAGATAGCATGGCACCTTCATCAGTTTCTTAAAAATTAACCTTCCAGATTGGTGTTAATGAAGAGGATTTCAGAAAGGAGGCCCTTGCCACCTTTGTGTATACAGGTGGTTTTGCATGCCTCAGAAGGCAGAATCTGAGCAACTAAAAAGGAATTCTCTTTTACAGATTGGATGGTGAACTGGGAGTGATGCTTAATGTGGTAGGAGAAAGAATCAGAATAGAAGTACTTGCTGCCTGATCCTCTCATCACTTTGTACTTATCAACCATATTGTACTACTCCGTGCCTTCCACATGCTGTTCCTTCTGTTTGGAATTCTCTTCTGCTAATCCTCCTGGACCCCTTTAATGCCTATAGGTAACACCTTGAATAATTGGCATAAAATGACCTTTCTTTTAGTATTTACCTAATACTCAGATTTGATTAAGGTTTCCCTCTTCTGGTCTCTTTTAGCAATCTTTAGAAACTTCTGAGTTAGCACTTTTCATACTGTAGTCTTTATAAAGTGTTATTTGTCTCTCCCAAATGGATTATGAACTCCCAAAACACAAGAACTATGTGTTGCTTGACTTTGTATCTTCAGAACCTGGCATACAGCATGAGCTAAATTAATGTTTGATGAATGAACGAAAGCATGTGTGAATAATACATACCATTATCCATCCACCTTTATCTTTCCTAGAAAATTATGAAAAGAATTACCTAGAGAATTAAGAAAAGGTGTTTAAGATGTAGACATTTTAAAATAATACCCACTTTAGGCTTTGGAAGAATCAGTAACTTTAATCAAACTGTGTGTGTGTGTGTGGGTGTGTGTGGGGGGGTTGTGTCTAAAATCTCTCAATTCCTCAGTGTTCACAGGATATTGTTTTGAAATCGCATTTCACATCATGAATTTTTTTCCAAGAGAATGTGTTATGATCTTTGTTTTCAAATATAAACAGTAGCATTTCTGGGCTCTGTTGAAAGGTAAATGTTAGAAATTCTCATTCTTTGCAGTGGTAAATATTTCAGAAGAACTGAAAGAACAATAGTCCCAGCTGCATCCACAATTGCCATAGCCACTATTATATTTTGACAAAATACCCATGGAATTTTGGCAATTTCTTTTACAAATATCACAAGATTGTATTTTTTCCAACTTAAAGGCCAGTGTTTTCTCCTGGCTTCTGCTGCCAGGTCATTGTCTTCTTACCATAAACCTATTTCATAATTTACTCAATTTCATACAGTTCACAGAAAGTGTAAGCAAAAGTCTAAGTTCATAACATTGTAAATTCTCCAAAATCAAAGATAAGCATCTATTGACAAAGCTGTGGGATAGCAGGTTTCCTGTCTCTTCTAAAATTCATCATTGTTACTTGTCCTCAATTCCACAAGACCAGAGCTCTTTGCTTGGATTTTTATTTAAAAGAATATAAATAATGAATGAGTTAGTTGAAGTGAGTAAGGTATTATGTAATACCTAGCTCTTCCAAAAGTGACATTTAAAAGACAAGACCTTATATTCAGACTGAGAATTTTTTATGGTGTGAAACATTTGTACATGTGAATGAACAAAAGGATAGCAGTTGATGTTTAAATATGGATTATAGAAATTGACATTTAGTAACATAGCCGAATGTAATTATATATGTCAACTATTTTGGCTTTGCTTATCAGATGTTGGCATAAAGATTAATGATATTTGAGTTGTTTGGGTTGATATTTATACTATTTTTATAGGTTCATAGGTAATACCTTTTGAAAGTTTGGGCTTCCATTTTTGTGTACATATATGTAGATTTTCTGATTTTACATATCTAGCAGATCTCTGTGGCTCCTATAATGATATTGGCAAAATTTACTTGGGCTCTCATAAAATTAGCACAATAGGAAAAATAAATTAAAAAAAACAAATAATGTATGATATATTCCATGAATTATTAAGAGTTGAGAAAGAGTGTAGCAAGATCTAATGACCCAAGAACAGTTCTATTTTTTGTATTAATTTGGTAGAATTATATCTTTTTTTTTTGGAGGGGGGGGTAGCATGTTAAATGTAGGCTCAATAGCACAATTATGATGATTTTAGATAATTTTAGATAATTTTTTTAAAAATTAAACTCGGGGGTGCCTGGGTGGCTCAGTGGGTTAAGGCCTCTGCCTTCAGCTCAGGTCATGATCTCAGGATCCTGGGATCAGGCCCCGCATCGGGCTCTCCGCTCAGCGGGTAGCCTGCTTCCTCCTCTGTCTCTGCCTGCCTCTCTGCCTCCTTGTCTGTCAAATAAGTAAATAAAATCTTTAAAAAAAAAAAAACTGTTTTATTTTATTTATTTATTTATTTATTTGACAGACAGAGATTTCAAGTAGGCAGAGAGGCAGGCAGAGAGAGACAGGAGGAATCAGGCTCCCTGCTGAGCAGAGAACTCGATGCTGGGCTCGATCCTAGGACTCTGGGATCATGACCTGAGCTGAAGGCAGAGGCTTTAACCCACTGAGCCACCCAGGCGCCCCCTGTTTTAAAAAAAAATTAAACTCAGAGTGCCTGGGTGACTCGGTTGGGCATCCACCTCTTTATTTTGGCTCAGGTCAAGAGCTCAGGGTATGGGATGGAGCCCCCTCCCCCCAGGGCCATGTACTCAGCGGGGTGTCTGCTTGAGGATTTCTCTCCTTCACCCTCTCCTGCTGCCCCTCCCCCTGCTTACTCTCTCTCACTCTCTCTCTCTCTCAAATAAATAAATCTCAAAAAGATTAAACTAGTAAAAAATCATTAAAAATGTTTTTTCTTTTAAGATTGAAATCTCAAATTTTAGAATATATTAGCCAATAGTCCTTTGACTTAAATATGTACAATTATGACAATTTAACCATTAACCATACTATCTTAACACAGAATATCCATAGTCTTGGGTAAAGTTACCAAAGTAAAATAGTATATATTTTTAGATTCATATTGCCATCTTCTGCTGTATAACCCAGAAGAAGTATATTTGCAAGGTGAGTACAAAGCTCACTGTGAAACGTGGTAAGTTTTTGATGTAACTCTGACACTTGGGTTGTATCTTGGTAAATGGCTGGTGAATCATCATTTTCTACTGAATCTTTTTTTTGTTTGTTTGTTTCTTGATAACCAAATCTCTACTATTTTATATAGTCTATTAGAAAAATTGGGTAACGCACCTGATATGGTCATAAAATTGCTAAAATTCAGGTCATGTCCAAGTATGACAATAATAATTATAGTAGTAATTATTGTTGTTGTTGTTATTTTGGTAGAGGTAATGCGTTTTTTTTTGGAGGAAAAATGATTGTTGTTTCTCAGTAGGTCTTTTTATGGGTCCAACTTTCATGTTCCCAGCTTTATTCAGGCAATTCTATTACATTCAAGGGGAGGGAGGAGGATATATTCAAAGAATACTTGAACAATGCATTTTCCTGTTCATGTTTGATGCCTAAGAGACATTTAAAACACACACTGCCTGGTTTTCAGGATTTATAGTAATTTAATTCAAATATCTTGCTGATCCTAAGGGTGGACTCAAAACAGTCTATAAATGGCAATAAACACTAAAAGAAGTTCTGGGTTATACCGCCAGTGAAGTGTTTTGTAAAAAGTATTCTCTTCCTAGGAACTGATGTGAAAAGGTTGCAGACCACACCGAGATTGTAGAGGTCAACAAGGTTAGGAACACTGAGCTCTGCCAGTGCCTTGCTGTGTGGTCTCCAGGAAAGATATTTAAACTTTCAGGGTTTCCACCTCCCCATGTATGGAAGAGAAATAATAACACTTAAATATTTCTCAGAGTATTACTGTAATTAATTCTTCTGAAACGCTTTGAAATAAGCATCAAAGAGATTCACTTATGTGCTTCAGCTTTTGATTTTAGTTGTTAATAAGGAAGAACATATTTTATGGAGAAAAAAATTCTCAACAATGCAAATGGTAAATTTCTTTGCATTGTATTAAATTTATTCTACATGGCTTCATTAAGATCCTGAGAGAAATGGGAAAGCTCCTTTCCATTTCATATAGATGTCCAGAGATGGTGACCTCCATCCTGTAGCCACCCACCCCCACCCCAGCAGCATCAGAACACTACAGAGGCAAGATTACATCATGAGGTATATTTGGGACGTTTTTATGTTAAAAGCTTTCCTGATAGGACTCAGGATTGGTAACATTATTCCATTGACTAAAATGTGTTTGCCAGTTAAGATATCTTCAGTAGAAAATAACAGAAAATTCATACTGGCTTCAACAACGAAAGGCATGCTAATTTAATGGTAAAGATCAGAGGTGATAAACAGTAATAATCGCTTTTCACTAGACTGTGCTATAGAAAGAATCCAAAATGCTGTAGTGTACAACAAAGGTTTCTTTGAAGCAGGCTACTTCTCTACTTCAAGTGTCTACTTTATCCTAGTATGCAGGCTGGAGGAACAATTGCCACCTTGGAGCTCTCAGCAAGTAATACAAAGAGAAATGGCACAACTACAGGCTGATATTTAAAGCGTCTTCTCAGAAATCACATGCATTCTTCAACTCACAAAGCAGGTTGAATGGCAAAGGCTGATGTCGATGGGGTGGATAAATATAATTCTTAGAGGAATGGGCAGTGAATATTCTGGAATAATAATGCAACCTACCACTTAGAATAAAGTTCAGATGCCATTTGGTAAGGCACGTCTCCATTTCCCTGAGTCATCACCTACCTCATTTACTGGCCTTGACCTTGCTTGTAACCTGACAATCAGTCTAGCTCTCCTATCCAGAAATCATCTGTCAAAAGAAGAGAACTCTTCTTCCAACCAGCATTACTGAGATTTGGGTTTCGTTTTGGTCAGGCCCACTTGGGTCATAGTGCTCAACCCAGAAATCATCACTGGCCAGGCATTGATTGTCTGAGACCTAGGACTAAGATCACCATGGTGACTTTGACCAACAGGTTGCACCCTGACTCAGAGTATTTTACTTAGTAGATAAACACGAAATTCACAGAAAATTTTTACAAAAAGAGAATTCAATAAAAATAGAATAAAATTAACCTTGGTTTGAATCCAGATCCTCTGCTTCATAGCCATATGACCTTTAACAAATTACTGACTTTGCTAGCCATAGCCTCCTATCTTTAACACGAGGATGATGGATTTATAAGGCTTTGGGCAAAAATTCAATGAGCTAATGCATATATGTAAAGATGTTGCCTAGTATTGAGTAATGACTAATTAATGTCTGGTGTTATAGAAAGTGTTTCAAGAGTTTTTAGATGGTAGAAATTGTAGCTTGAGGGACTGGAAAATCTTTGTGGAGAAAGTAGCATTAAGTTTGATTTTAAGAACTGCATAAAATTTCCACATGAGAAATCTCTAGAAGATAACAGGCAAACATCCAAGTCTACTGGATGGTGTCCAGCAAAGGTGCAGAGGCGGGAAAACATAAGGCACGCTCAGAAAATGGGAACTAGGCAAGGGAGTTCTGTGAAAGTTCTCATTCCCATCCCCCTCCCCGCCTAATATGTCTTCTGTTTTCACCCCAAGCCTGCAATGGTCTTTTTACCTCATTAGCCATGTTATTTATACCTGTGAGCACTTCCACTCCAGCTTTTTCGCCTGTCTATGCAGAACTTCTGCATTCACACTTTCCATGAATGCTTGCTTATTCAAGCAGGACATTTTCAATACTTTTTATGTATTTTGCCATGCTGTTATCCATCTTATTTGTATGTTAATATTTCATAGCTTTTAACACACTCTGGGCATGAATAAAAAATATATACCTTTATTTAAAATGTGTGTAATTATACTTTCTGCTGACTTGAGGGGAAAAAATAAGTTTTCAAGTGGAATTAATTTTATCCCCAAATAGGCAATTAATAATGTATATTATGTACATTATGTAGAGTATTCCTCATTTAGAGAATGACACAAATTTCATTTATTTCTAATTAAATTGAAGAACATTGTTCAAAATGGTGTGTGCATTATTTATCGCTATGCCTGACTTCAAATGAAAAGAATTAAATACCCATAGCACCACAGAACTAGTTTTGGTTGAACTAGTTTTGGTTTCCTTTAACAGACTTGGTCTTTATATGCTTAATAGGAGCAGGAAACATTGGGAACTAACTGATTCCACAGACCACTTCGTCATCGAAGGATCAAATTCAACATTTCCAAAATCCCCAATATAGAATATATTGTTTCAATTGCCTATGTTCAGAGCCTCCTTTTCTCTAACCTTTAGAATAAATCATTCATGTTTTTTGTTTGAAATATATTTCTTTTTTTAAAAAGATATTATTTTTATGTATTTATTTGAGAGAGAGAGTGGGGGGCAGGGTAGGGGTGGTGGTCAGAGGTTGGGGAGCAGAGAGAGAGGGAAAGGCAGACTGTTCTGAGTGCAGAATCTGCAGGCAGGGCTGATCTCGTGAACGAGATCATGACCGGAGCCTAAATCAAGAGTCTGATGCTTAACCAGTGAAGCCACCCAGGTGCCTCTGAATATATTTCTTAAGTTTTGTTGGTGATCTGAAAGGCTTTGCATAGTAAACAGAACATGTTAAACTTCTAATGTGAAAAATTGAGTCAAAATTTTTGAAAACAAGCATGATAATCACAGCTGAAAGTGAATTAAGGAAAAAAAGAGACAAAGAAAGGAAAGAAATTTTTTTCAATAAAAACATTGCATTTGACCATCTCACACTGGATTCCGTTGTTGCTCTCTTGGGTGCGTTTGTGTGTCTGTGTGCTTGCAGGCATTTTTTTTAACCACCATCCAGTATTCAGTTGTGTTGAAATAGCGGCATCAGCTAGTGGAGAACAAAGACTTGCTGGCCTAATTCTGGTATGATTCTGACAGTTGAGGAGGCATTGAAAGGGGGTTCACGGAGAGCAGGTCGAACTAAGTACTGTCTTAAGAAAAGTTAATACTGAAGGCATTCCTGTGTTCTGATAAAGCACCTCTGGAGTATTTTATGGCACAGAATATGCATCATTTGTCTTCACAGTATGACAGTCTTGAATAAAAGTCAGAGGTTTCTAACCCAACCAGTTAGTTCCACCTGTACTCTGCAAATCTGTTATAAAAAGAGTATTCAGAGATGATTTAAAACCAAATTAACAAGAAGTTCGGGCCATTTGGCCAGCCCTGTATAGTTCTGATTTGCATCACAATAACCTCAAGGTTAATTGCTTTGGGTCTTAATTCAGATCCCATCACCCTGTATTACCAAAACCAAAAATATCAAAATGAATTGGTATAATAGAAAAATTGGTTACTGGGCATTCTGAATGATCTTTGGCAATAGATCAAATAAAAAAATCAAAATAAATAAATCAAATAAATCAAATAAATAAATCAAATAAAAAGAGGAAGATCTCAAATATATAGAATTATATTTATTAATCTCAAAACTGGAGTGAGAAAGGAAGACGATAAGGTCCCAAATATAAATTTTAGTTTTTAAAAAGAGCTGAAAAAAATGAGTAACCGTGTGCAATAAGAAGTTAATTTATCTATAGGAAACATGCAGTGATATGGACGTGTGGGGATAAAATATTAAAAAACCCTTTAAATGGCAAAGAGAATTCATAGACCTATGTATAAAAAATATTTTCTTGTCTGGAAGGTCTCTACCTCTCTACTGAATGCTGTCCTTATTGACTGTGCTCAATCATACAAATGGCTGGGTAGAAGCTGCAGAAACCTCTCGTATATCTCCCCGCCAGCCAGTCTTTCCTTTCACTGTGCAGGAGCTCCTATGAACTCTTTTGAGGGCTAAGAGAGGTAACAGCTGTGCAATCACTTTGTGAATGGTCATACACCAGGCAAATTTAACTTGTCTGCCTTGTGGCAGGCCACCGCTAAGTACCCTCTGAAGGGCAAGATGAAACAAATTCTGTTGATACCATGATTTGCCTCCAGACAACTCTTGGCATGATTGTAAGCATATCTCTATCTATATCTAATCTATCTATATTATAGATATACTGTTTCAAAGGGAAGAGAATTTTCAATTTTTTAAGGTAAAAAATCCCCTTAAGCACACAATTACTTCAGTTGTCAGTTCCTTGGAAGTATTTGGTTGTTTGTTTTTCCTTATCAAAGTGGTCAGTTTTACACATTGTGCTGCAGATGTAGATACGTGGTGGTTTTGAATATAGTAAGAGTAAATCACCTGGTTGATTTCCAGGAACTTGTTGATGCCCATCATTGTATTGTCAGCAGCGCTGAGAGCTCATTTCATTGGGGAATCTTCCATAATGGCTACCCTTTCCCCACACCTGCTTTGTGAGGAGTTGCTCAAAAGAATCATTTCATGGGCATCCCGTAGTGCTTTTTTCCTTCCCCTTTCAACTGGTTACCTTTTACCCTGGAACTCATCCAAGTACTTTTCCACCCACTCACAATAACACTGTGCATCCCCCTCCCCCAGCCTGGCATTTCACTCAGAGAAAGCTTAATGCCATCTGCAAACTGGGAAATTCAATTTAGAGAAGTTGAGAAAATGTGAAATATAATTGATCTTAGCATATTTTCAGTAGAACCCGGCTCTTAACCAGTTCATGTCTGAATAAATGTTATGGAAAACCTAGGTAATAGAGTGCTGTGGAGTTTTTCCCCACATTACAGTATCGAGCAACCATGCTTTATACATCGTTAATTGATTGGTTTTTAAAACAACTGTAACATGTTTCATTCTTTCAAAATATTTGATGATGAAATACCATATATTGAAGACTTATTGAGAGCCAGAAACAATGCTTAATATTCGAAGTGAAACCTATAACAACCACAGAGGTGACTAATTTTGCTTTACTATTGAGAAGTAGATTAGAAATGGTCTTTAGTTCCTTACTCAGGCACACAAAACTAGGAAAAAAGATAAAACAATTTGAATCTGTTGCCTGAGTACTTATCAGTTACCAATTAACATGACTATAAGTACAATTTTTAAAATCAGTTCAACAAAAGTGGTATTGCTGCAATATTTTAGCAGTGACATATTCTTTTTTTTGGGGGGGACCTTTTCTTTTTAAAAATGAATCTAGTGCAAAAGAAGTTGAAAATTGACTTTTATCCCATAATTTTTCTTTGTCTGTTTTTTTTTTCTTTTCTGACAGTGACAATGAGTATACATTGTAGATATTCAAATAGCATGGAAATGCACAATATGAAAAGAAGTGAAAATCCTGTTTGACAAAAACAAACTTTCAGACAGTAATTTAGGTGACTCCTGAAGTCAAATCAGCCTTGGCATCTGATTTATTTTTGTGATTTACTGGGTTGTTTAGAAAATAGAACATGTTGACTCTTACAAACAATAGGATACAACCATGTATTTGTGTGTGTGTGTGTGTGTGTGTGTGTGTGCAGGCATGTACAGATGTGAATTATTAAAAAAAAAAAAAGCACAAAGCTATAACCATCTTAATCAAGGACACATGTTTGCAAGTTCAAATATAGTCCCAGAGATGGTAATGAAGATTTTTATATTAAGGCCTGGCCCAAAGTGAATTAACCTGGCAAGAAAAATCAACATGCAGGTGGTCTAAATTGTGTTAAAATTTAGTATAGAACACATCTGAATGTGTATCTTAACAATTCAATACAGCTTAAATATTAAATTGGAATCAAATGTCAGTGGACCTCTACAAGACACCTTGAAGACTTAAGTTTCCATAGAAAAGTTTCTGAAAATTGCCTCTCAAAACATCACATCTACAACTAACCCCATTTATTTAAGAACTATATTCCTTTCCAACTTCTGCCCAATTTATAGATCTTCACATCAGATAGTTGGCAAGCATCGAGGACGTCAAATGCATACAAACTTTCTCTCTCTCTCTCTCTCTCTCACACACACACACACACACACACACACACACACACTTCTCTAAGCAATCTATTACCAATACATACCTTAAAGAATAGATATCTGATATCTATCAAATGTATTTTGATTCTGGAGTTATAGAGAATATGGATAATTACCAAGCCAATGTCTCATTATGGGCTACACCAAAGGTAAGAATATTATATGGAACAGACAGTTTGTATGAAACAGAGAATGTAGTTAAAGTTGGAGGTAAATAGTACATAAAACATGTGGTGAGAGTAGGTTTGTTGTTTAATATTTAATCCTTGGCAACGGGACCCCAGGATGTTAAATCTTTTTTTTTTTTCATATATAATTGAATGTTCGATTAGGGATGTTAGCATCATTCATCCACATACAAATAGGTTATTTTAAGGGAGGTCCAGTCTTGAAAATCATAAACTTAGATTCAATGGCTAGCAGATTTTCCTGTGTTTGTTTGTTTCATTCTTCTCGTGGCTTGAATTCAAAACTATGAATAAAGCCTTGAACCGAACCTCTGCTTTTGCTACTTGATGAAACAAGATCTGGCTAAGAAGCTGCATTTGTGCAGATAATAAAGAGGTATGCTAAAATCTATAAAAGATAAACCAATATCTTCATATTTTTTAATGTTGTCCTTACCACAGTTGAAGAATTTAATTATCTCCATTTGAATCCTGTTGTGTTTTCTCTTATTAGCCTTTGTTCAACTTTTATTATTCATTTCTGTGACTGCACAAGAGGAACTGAAAAGCTGAAAAACACCAGGCACATAAGGAATCAATTTAAGTTGGGTCCCGGTTAAGAATGAAGAAAGGTCTTGGTTCTGTGCCATGTACAAAGGCAAGGGGCAGCATTTTGTCCTGCTTTTGTGCTACTTAATATACCACCTAAAACAGTCCTTTCAAATGACGGTTTTCAACGTGGGCTCTCCAGGTCGCTGGAGTTCTGTGAAAATCCTCCACACAATCTACATCATACAAACCCAAGTAACAAAGGGGAAGAAGAACTGGTGTAAAAAATACAACTCACACTATAGAAAAAATAACATTGGAAAGCACAGAAAAACTTATTTTTACATATCATGAGGCTTTTTGTTTTTAAAGCATACCAAGTAAACTGTGTAGGAGGTCTGAGGAGGCTTTCCTTTTAAATGTAGTCTATAAAATAAAAGATTTGGGGTAAATGCTAATAGTTTTATTTACACAGCTGATTTCACCTATCAGAAGGTTTAACATTGTAAGAGGGAAATAGAGATTCATAATCCCTTTATAAAATTTTCGAAGTCACATGTGTTTCAGAATTTGGAATTTTTCAGATATTAGAAAGGTAATACAAGACATATGCCATGTATCATGTAACATTGCTAGGAGTGTGTGTCTGGCACAGCACCCAGTAATTAAATATGCTAATACCTATATGGCAAAATGTATGAATATTTCCATTACATAGGATAAAGATCATAAATAACCCCATTTCCATCACTGCAAGGCAAATCTTGCCGACAAATCTGTTTTCAGTGCTTTCTGCATTTCAGAATCGTAGTGAAAGAATTATGGACCTCTCTTGCCTCCTACCTCTTCAAAGTGGTGACCAACCCCCATCTCCACCAGCATTTTACGAATGGTATCTTAGCAGATCTTGTCACTCTTGAGTTAGTGTTCAGCCTGGTCTCTAACACATAGTGAGTATTAATTTTTAAATTGAATTGTTTAAGTCAAACATTACCATCAAGAAGTAGAACCAAAATAACAACCCTTGGGGAGTGTTCAATGAGCCATCACTTGAAAGTCCATTGAAAAACAAAAGAAGGAGGTCTTCTCACATGTTGCAATTTGTTTTTATTTTGAGAAGGATATACTGAACAAGATCAACCATTACACAAGGCATCGGGTCCCTGAGGATGTAAATATCTAAGTTCTGCGCTTTCAGTGATCGGTCAGTCACATGGTCAGTTCAGTTTATGAGTTTAAAGGGCCAACACGAGATGCATTAGAAGTGTTTCTCATACCTACTAGAGTGACCATTTTTGGAGCATTTTTTGAGAGCATGTTGGCAGTCCAGGATACAGGATTCTTCTAACAAGCAGTTTTGCAAATTTCACTTATAAACCTCATCAACTGAAATCTAATTCCTTTTTTGCCCCCTAAAGAATCATGTGACATTTTTCTTAACCCAAATCACCAGGAAGAGTGCTTTTCTCATTAGCCTTTGAAGGTAGTTGTCCAAACAGTATTAGACCTGAGATATGGCAAAGTTTTTTCATAACATGATAATGAATTTCCATCAAGAAAAAGTAATTCTTGGAACACATGTCAGAGAGTAAGTCTTTCTAGGTCTAACACAAAACAGAGTAGTCCTCCAGAATTTTTACCATTTATTTATGAAAGCATTTATCTTGCCCTGCACTTTGAATGACTCCAGAGAGATGCCCCTCTCCACGGTTCTGGGCCACCAGCTCGCTTCCAGCCCCATCGCTGCCAGGCACGTCCCTTTCGAGAGTCAGTATTCCAAAAGCACATTTGTTGTCAACTCTGGATTTCGAGAAAGCATCATGATTTCCCCCTATACCTCAAAACGTTTGTTTTTCAGGAATTAAAAATATTTACAAGAGATAAAATGTTAATTTTGAAATTTACATTTTTGTTTATCTCCCACTGCTTACTGCCCTTTCCAGGCCACCTCCCTCACCGTACTATGGCAATATTTCCAATGTATTAACCTGGTTAGTCACGTTAACTCTTTCTTTAGAAACCTCCTTTGGCTCCCTTTTACCTTCAATGTATAGGAAACAAACAGACAAACAAACACAACATGAAAACCTATTTTTATTTTTAACTATTATTCTGAATCTACGTCTCTGCCTTTATGTCCCTTTGTTTCTCCATGCCCCCATACACCTACGTTTCAACTTCAGGACACTCCATGCTATTTTAAAAACACAACAGCCTTAATCTTGTACCTTTGTACATACTTGTCTTTCTGTTTGTGATACATTCCACTCCTCAGGCAAACTCCCTTTTATCCCCAGGAAGCAGTTCAAATGGCATCCTCTCAGGGAAGCTTTTCCAAGGATCTCCTTTTGTGCTCTTACAACGCTTTCTTCTGTCCTTCCATTTGAGTACGAATTTGTCAGTGCTATTTTAAGTATTCGGTGATATTTCTATCTCTTCTTAATTTTTTTTTTACTTCTCCAGAACATCTTATATTGCCAAGCCTACTTTTAGTGCTCTATAAATGTACCTTGATTGAATATAAATGAATGTTTCATGGATTTGTGAACATATTACTTTTGAGGAGTGGTCAGTTCATGACATACTGTTTAATAAGAGAACTCCTCTCTGATCATGAGGGATGCAGGCAGAGGGAGAGGGAGAGAGAATCGGAAGCAGGCTCCATGGCCAACACCCCAGCATGTGGGCCTCAAACTCACAACCCTGAGATCCTGACCTGAGCAGAAATGAAGAGTCCAACACTTAACCCACTAGCCACCCAGGCATCCCTGGAGTTCTAATTGAACAAAGATTTTCTCCTTGAAAGACAATTTGTGCTTTGAGGAGGCTGAGTACTATGAACTATCTGTGAGAATAACATCATCAGTTTTTTTTGTTTTGTTTTGTTTTGTTTTTTAGATTTTACTTATTTACTTGAGAGAAGAGAGAGAGAGAGCATGAGCAGAGGGGTGGGTCAGAAGGAGAAGGAGTAGCAGACTCCCTGCTGAGCAGACCACCATGGGGCTCCTTCCCAGGAGCCTGAGATGAAGACCTGAGTCGAAGGCAGGCACTTAACCCACTGAGCCACCCAGGTGCCCCCATCATCTGTCTTAATGTGATTTTCAGATCTTTCTCAGCAGTTGAGTTTTGAAAACTCCTCTGATAGGAGATTAAGAGTGATAATAAAAAGGGATGCAAGTCCTGGGAAGTGCCAGCAATTAAGAATTATGAAAATGGGGGCACTGGGTGGCTCAGTGGATTAAGCCTCTGCCTTCAGCTCAGGTTATGATCTCAGGGCCCTGGGATCGAGCCCCGTGTAGGGCTCTCTGCTCAGCAGGGAGCCTGCTTTCCCCTCTCTCTCTGTCTGCTTGTGACCTCTCTCTCTGTCAAATAAATAAAATATTTTAAAAAAAGAATTATGAAAATGCCAAACACTTATTCTGTTGATTTTCTTCAGTACTGCACACAATTCTTTGAACATATGTCACCTGAAAAAGCAATGACAAAGAAGCCTCCCAGGCCGATTTCAAGCCAGAGCTGAGCCTCAGTTTCTTGGAGTGGGCACTGAGCTGGTACTCAGAACCCCAGATGGTTGTCTTGGCAGTTTCTTGCTCTCCTGAAAGCAGGATGCAGGACTTCCCTGAGCTGCCATACCTTCCTGCCCTGTTTCTCTGCTCTCTGCCAGGATGCCCAAGCAGAGCTCGGGTTGCCCAGGACTTGAAAAGACAAACCGTTGAGTGGGTTGCATCTCCTCACAAGGTGATAAGCAATATTTGCTGTAAGTTCAATCTCAAAACAACTAAGCAAAATTGGGCATTACCGAAACACTTTATGGCTAATCCCAGATATCTGTACTTAGAATAATTGACTTGTCTCTATCCACATGGTGGTCATACTAGGACATCTCTTCTCCAGATTTTCATTTTAACATTCTCCCTTGCAACTTATAGGGAACTTCTACTCTTTTACTGAAATTGGTATCAAGAATCCCTTTTTGTTGGGGAAGAGAGTGAGAACTTGCACATCTCCATTTTTCTAAGGTGATCAATCCTATTGTTTTTTCTGCAGTCCTGTAAGAAAAAAGAGTTGTTATACATTTTTTTTTTATACTTGTGTCCTGATTTTAAATAATCCTATCTCCTGATGGGATTTATAGGGAAAAAAATGGGGAATTTTGAACTCCCAGATGTTATCAGCTAAAAGAAATTAGGATCTTGATATTGAGGTCAGCTATTAGGAATTAGGATTGGGATATTCTAAAATTTCACAATTTTTATGTAAATATAGATTGTACTGGATATTCAGGGAGATTTCTCAATATAAAGATTCAAATTCTCTTCAATCTCTGGAATATTGACATATTTTTCTACTATGACTCTAAAATGCACTATCTTTCTTGCTTACTGTAGCATTATAATTAGTATATTTACATAGCTATAAAACATATATTTATTTATATTGTATTAGGTATATTATAATAGCTATATTAAGGTCCAGAAACCTGGTAGTGTTATTTCTCCAACTTTGTCCTTTTTTTTTTGACTATTAATTTATTTATTTATTTTTTCAGCATAACAGTATAACTTTGTCCTTTTTAAAAAAAATTTTGTTACTCATATTTCCATATGAATTTTAAAATTAGCATGCCAATTTCTGCAAAAGTGCCTGGTGGGATTTGGTAGGGATTGCACTGAATCCATAGATGAATTTGGAAAAATTGACGTCTTAATGATAGTGAATCTTCCAATCCAATCTTAACAATATTGGATTTGGGAAGGAGAGAAGATAAACCTATGTCCTTTTCTGTAATTATTTTGCTGGAAGCTTTTTGATTTTTTTTTTTTTCTCTCAATCAATCCTTGCATGCTAACTTCTAACAGAAAGTTTCAACTGTTTTCAAATAAACAATATCCAGTTCACTTAACACATTTGTCTTTCCTAACTAATCATCTCTTTCTTGTACAGCCAAATGAATAGAGCCAAATTTCTCTCAATACATTTTCATTACTTACCTCCCTGAGATATAGTTTTGCTCACAACTCTATACCATTAGTAATTGCTGTCCTCAACCCAATCAAAAACTAATACTCTTTTTCTTAGTCCTACAGTTTTTGGTCTTTTGGTGTTATTTCACCGCTGTCTTTTTCCCTATCTGTAAATCTCTCCCTGTAGAAAGCTAAACACAGTATTTCCCTGGTTCTGAAATACCACTTTTGACTATCCTTTATGCCAGCTGCAGAATTTAACATAATATTTTTTAAATATTTTATTATGTATTTATTTATTTATTTACTTGCTTACTTATTGAGTGTGAATGGGGTAAAGGGTAGAGGGAGTGGGAGAGAAAGAATCCTAACTAAGTAGACTCAGAGCTGAGCTTGGAGCCCACCATAGGGCTCGATCCTGTGACCCTGAGGTCATGACCTGAGCCAAAATCAAGATGTGGACACTTGACCGATTGAAACACCCAGGTGCCCCTCTAGCATAATATTTCTTAAAATGTATTCTAGAAAGCACTAGCACATGGGGATATTAATTGGAAAAAAAAAAATGGAAGGAAGGAAGGAAGGGAGGGAGGAAGGTAGGAGTGGGCAGGAGGGAGGGAAGGGAAGGGAAGGGAAGGAAGAGGGAGGAAAAGAAAGAATCTTCAACACAAGCTGAAGGTTAGTGACTGTAGACTTTTAATATGCTATTGCACATCATGTATCATATGGAAGAAGTTACAATGTATGTCATTTACCAAACATGCAAACCTGGTGATACAAGTCCCAGGAGCCTGGGAGAGTAATAAATTGCCATGCCTTGCAGAGGGACCTGAGTAAATCAAGTATCCTCCCATGCCTCAGTTTCCTCTTCTGTTCTATTCTTGTACAGTTTTTTCAGTCTTTGGGATTCAGCATATATTATTCAATAAAATATTAATTCAGATTTTTCATTGTTACTGAACTATTCATCAATAAGTTATAATGGTCTTAAAATTTCAGCATTATATTCCTTAACTTGATAGATACTTTTCTCCTAGCAATGAATGGGATTACTTTTAGTTTTAAAAGTAGTTGTATTAAAACTAAGTATTGAGAAAGCAAAATCACTTTGGAGACCAGCAGACTTCTGAAATACAGAAATATTCCAACCTTTCTTTTATCCTGTGGTCAGAGGGAAAAACTGGATCTCTATGTACCAATTATGGTTTATAGCTGGTATGTTCAAGATGACTGGAAGTACTCTGCATAAGGATGCTGAAAACTGTGGTCAGAGTAAGAGCTGGATATGCACTTAAAAATATTTTAACAGTTGGTTCAAATCGACTTCCCTCACACCTGAAAGAGTGACTTCAGATTCTAGTTTCCAGTTGATGTGACAGAGTGGTCTAATCAATAATAAATTGCAGTGAGTCTAGGGGCTAGTCTGCCATTTTTTTTTAATTCTGCCATCTTTGACCAATATGGTATCTGCTTTCTCTATGGAACAGTACTAGAAGTGATGTTTCCTGTTTCCCACAGGAAAAGAGGGCAAAAGGTCTAAAGGTCCATCCACATTTATGAAACCAAGAGCTTAGACTATTACTATTTAGAATTTAAGTAGTAAGGGGGACAAAAAGGAACAAGCATCCATTAACTTTAAAAAAATTGTTTTTGTGAAGGAAAGCAGAAAAACATAACAGCCTTCATGTTTGATAATGAAAGAGATTAAGGGTACATCTTACTGAGTTCATTTTACAGGTGATTTATTTAACAAACTTTCTACACTGACTTTAACTTGGGTTTTTCAACTCACATGTTGCTTAATAATTACTGGCAAAATAAATATGCTTTCAATTTTGTTTTAATATGGAAGATGTGGGTGTTTAATCAATGTAATGAATATTAAAAACATATTTATCTGGAATAAAAAATATGAGGTACTGCAAAAGAAGGAAAGATAGTTTTTTCTTATTAATCATTTAAAGACATTTGATATTTTTCCTGGCTGCTGGCTGTTGTAGAGCATTAAAATCTTTTCTACTATTTTTTTTAATATACTTAAGAATAATGAATGGCTTAAAGTTTAGCCTGGTTAGCTGTATCAGTATAGAATTGTACAACAGGAAAGATTGAGTAATGTGTTGTTTCATTTTAGGAAAATTAAGCATCTTTCTTTTTAAAATCCTGATTAACTGTGATCTTGCTATGAGAGATATTCCAAAAGGCCCTGGGAAAATGATTTTCATTGGAAAGCTTATCATACATCCCGGTCCTCCAAAGTATGCTGTAAGTTAAGCCATTTATGGCAAAGGAATTAACATTTTAGAGTATGTGATAGTTTTATGTGTCAACTTGGATAGTCTATAGTACTCAATTATTCAATTAAACATACATCTTGGTGTTGCTGTGAAGGTTTTGTTAAATTAGATTAATATTTTAATTTGTTCAATTTTTTTACTGTCTTTTGATACAACTAAAATAAAATTTTGGGGGGTTATGCACCCGAACCCACTCATCCATTGATGTATCCTCAAGATTGGCTTATAGCAAGATCTCAGTTGGATGAGTGAAAATAAATAGATTATCTCATTTAATCCTCATAAAGCTTCTATAATGTGAGTTCTATGATCCCCATATTACAAACCTCAGAGAAATTATGTGATTTACCTCAAGTCACATAACTAGTAAGTGAGGGATCTGAGATTTAAACCCAAATGCCCCATTGCCAAAATCTATTCTATTTCCTTTATATAATGTTGACTGATTTGTCTTTTTAGGAAACAGCATCTACAGTGTATCAGGCTCTTTATTAAGCACTGTGGAGAACACAAAAAGGAATCACAAATAATGTGACCAGATGTACAATTAGCTCTATCACTCAACCATGTGCACGCAGGTAGACAAAACAATTGTTTTGGAGGGACTCCTGCTCAGGAGACTACTGGGAGGCATTGGTGCTAAGGAAATTATACAGATGGGCCTTGAGGGGTGGGGTCAGAGCTAGGACCAGTTTAAATACAAGAGGAAAAATTGGGAAAGATACCTAACATTTGCATGTTATGAATGAAAGAGCATCAAAATTTAAGTCCCTTTGGAGTATGAGGAGTGTGGGTGGGTAGATAGATAGGAGACCACCTATGGAATGGACTTGAAGACCGAACTTAACCCTGTGTGTCATTGTAGTAAGCATGCTAGCTCATGCTTTGTGTGTTTGTTTCATTTTGACAATGCAGGCTGTCATTTCAAGATAGTTAGCAAGTTTGATTTTTGAAGGTGGAGACCTTAATAATCATCATTGGAGTATAAGAAATTTCTCATTGTTTAGTGTGCTATTCCAGTCCCCTAGGAAACAAATACCTAGATATAATTAAATTTGCAAGAGTTTTATGAGGGACCATTTCATGGCCGGGGTGGGGGTGGGGATGGAGAGGGATCTAGAAGAGACGGGGAGAAACATTTGAACATGATTCTGATCTCACCCCTGCTGAAGGAGAAAGGGAGGGGAGATCGAGCAGAAGCATCCTAACACTGTCCTACAATCTAAGGAATGTAAGCAAGGCCATCAGGAATTCTTAAGTGAAAGCCAACTATGGAGGAGTTCCTCGTCTTAGTCTTCCCATCATGCTCTGTAGTTGACTGGGTGTGGTCTATGGGAAGGGTGAGTCCCTGGGTCCTTGGCCAGTGGTGGGGCCTGTAGTTGGAGGTCTGTGAGTCAGTCTTCATTTACATACTTCAGCTAGACTGTGTCCTTTCAGAAGAGTTTCTTCTTCTAAAATAGGGGTTTAGGCTGGAGTCTCCCTGAAAATTATTATTTACCTGAGAGAGAGAGAGAGAGGTGATCTTTGATATAATTATTTTTTAAAGGAAAATACATTTATATCACAATTAGATATGAAATCTTCTGACTGAATAGTTGAGTTTAAGTTTCCATTTAAATGCCTATAACTAAAAATATATCACTTTTGTGTTAAAAGGAAGACAGAAACTGGCTTACAGCATGCTGTGGGATAGGATAGAAGGGTGAAAAGATAAGAATTAACACTTATTAAGGGGTGTGCTATTATTAAAATAAATATTTTCATGTTAGTCATTATTTTTATGTCCATATTAGCAATACAGAAACTGAGGCTTAGCAAACCTCAGACAACTACAAGATCAACAAGATTTATACTCATGTCTCTGTTTCATATAGCTTTTTCTCCTTTTTCTGCTTTTTTTAATAGCAGTTTTAGGTTCACAGCAAAATAGAGGAAGGTACAGAGATTTCTCCTAAATCCCCTGTACCCACATGTGCATACCTCCCACACAATACACATCCCCCACTAGAGTGGGACATTTGTTTCAACTGATGAACCTACATTGACACATCATAATTACCCAAAGTCCAATGTTTACATTATGGTTCACTCATGGTGTTATACATTCTGTAGGTTTCAATAAATGTAGAATACCTTGTATCTATCATTATGGGATCATAGGGAGAAATTTTCCTGCCCAAAAATCCTCTTTACTCCGTCTATTCATCTCCATTCTATACCCCTAGAAACCACTGATATATTTTACATTAACTTATTCTTTCTTAAGTGCTTTTCCTTACTTTATATAGATTTGAATTTCTGACCTATATTATTCTCCTTCTTCTTAAAAACATTTTTTAACATCTATTGCGAGGCAGGTCTACTGACAAAAAATTCCCTCTATTTTTGTCTGCTTGGGGAGGTCTTTATTTCTTCTTCACTTTTGAATGATAATTTTGCAGGGTACAGAATTCTAGGTTGGTGGTTTTTGGTTTTCTACTCTTTAAATATTTCATTCCACTATGAACCTCACAAGAGTTTCTCAGTTGGCTTCCATGATTTCTGAAAAGAAGTCAGATGTAATTTTTATCTGTGTTCTCTATAGGTAAGCTGTTCTCACCCCCCACCAGCTCCCCACCCCCTGCTTCATTCAAATGTTTTTTCTTTATCTTTGATTTTATGTTGTTTGAAAACAAATGCCCAGGTGTAGTTTGCTTTGATATTTATCCTCCTGGGTGTTCTCAGAGCTCCCTAGGTTTGTCCTTTGGTGTCTGACCTTAAGTTGGGGAAATTATCAGTCATTATTGTCTCAACTATTTCTTCTGTTCCTTGCTTTTCCTTCTGGTTCTCCTTTATGCTTATGTTACACCTTTTTTAGCTGTCCCATAGTTTGTGGATATTCTGGTTTTTTTTTTTTTGTTTTTTTGTTTTTGTTTTTGTTTTTTGCTTTATGTGGGTTTTTTTTCCCTTTGTATTTAGTCTGTTTTCTCTTCACTTTGCGGTGTTTGAGTGTCCTATTGATATATCCTCTGGCTGAGAGATTCTTTCCTCAGCTGTGAAACAGACATGGAGTTATAGTGTCTTGTTATTGTTGTTGTTTTTATCTCAAGCATTTCTTTTTGATTCTTTCTTAGAATATCCTTCTGTTTTTACTTTCCCCATCCATTCTCATATGTCGTTTACCTGTTAGCGCCCCTAGCATGTTAATTGTGGTTGTTTTTAATTCATGGTCTGATAATTCCAATACCCTTGCCATGTCTGATTCTTCTTTTGCTCTGTCTCTTCCAATTGTGTTTTTAGACTTTGGTATGCCTTGTAATTTTTTTCTAGATAGCCAGGCACAATGTGCTGAGTAAAAGAACTGCTATAAATAGGCTTTAGCAATGTGGTGGTGTCACGGAGATAGTCCTGTGATTAGGTCTCCATATTTCAGTGACTCTGGACTATGAACCTCACAAGAGCTTCTCAACTGTTCATTTGTGTGTGTGTGTGTGTGTGTGTGTGTGTGTGTGTGTGTGTGTTATTGTTGTTGTTGTTGTTATTGTTGTTTTCCCTCCTCAGTGAGGTGAGCAGGATGGCTAGAGTGGACTAGAGTTGGGAATTTTTCTCCAAGTCAGAATCTGATAATGCCCCAGCAGGTTAGGCTCTGGGTGAGTTTTCCTGATAGCAGGCTTTGTTAAGAACAGAGGGCTCTGGCATATTTCAAAATGGTGCCTTTTCCTTTACCTCTACCAAAAGCAGGAAGGGACTTTTCTCTTATATTTTCTGTGAGAATCAGCTTGTATCCCTGGAGGTAAATCTCACAAGATTGTAAAGTCGCCCTGGAGTTTTGAACTCTCAGAGTGGTCTTCTCTGAGCCTCCATCAATTCATCGGTTATAATTTAGGTCTTCCCACTGTGCCACTGGCTCCTGAGGTGGTTTCTGCCAGGGCGTCTCTGCTCCATCAGCTCTGTGAACAGCCGTTGGACTCTCCAATCATAGGGGCGGCAGTTTGCCCCGTGTCTTCCCTCCTCTTATGGATCTAAGAATGGTTATTGATTGTTCATATTTTTTACCTTTTTACTTCTTAAGACAGAGCGGTGACTTCCCAAGTTCCTTACATGTGGAACTGGAAACCAGAGGTCTCATGCTGCTTTTTGACAGTGTTGAGGGGCAGGTATGTCATTCGAGGAGGAGAGGGAAAGAAAGGAAGAGTAGAGTTCAGAAGACAAAATTTCACTTACTTTTTAATTTTCCCGGGGTCAGTGTTGCATGTCTTTAACTGGGAGGACAGTTTGGGAGGTGGCACACAGTACTACAGGAGAACAAACAGAAACTGGGTGAGGAAGCATATAGGAGGTGAGAGAATGAAGGGGCTGGTGCATTAGGAAAGAGGCTATCTCCTCTTTCTCCCAGACTGGTAGAAATGAATTCCAAATTAAATTTAAAAGTTAGTTTCCTGGCTATCATTCTTTCTATGTATCTTCTAGACTTGAGGTTCATTAATGACACATCACACTGGTTAATATCAATACAACATGACCTTCCCATGTGTCATTTATCCCTTGGACTACTTCTCACTGCCTGTGTGCCAGACCTGCTGTCCCAAGGCCTGAAAACACTGCGGGAAGGAGGCCAGATATGGTCCCTGTCCTCACAGAGCCTACTTTTAAGTGACAGTGTCAAAGCTGCATTTGTCAAAATGCTATATTACGGTAGCCTGTATGCAATTTTTGAGAATCCTAGTCCTATTTTGAGCAATCCCATCCCTCACTCCTCCCGCACACATACACAGACACACTCACATCCCTAAAAATTATCCTCCAGCTATCAGAATTGTTTTTTTTCCTGCATCTCATAGTAACCTTAAATACCATCCATAGATACCCATTAATTCCAGATGTAATATGACTCAGAAAGTTCTTTTTTTATGAGGCTAAGTCTGACATTCTAGTCTTATCTCTGGCCATCCTCCCCCTTAACACACCCGCCTTATTCTCCAGCCACATAGAAGTGCTCCAGATTCACCCAAGTTTTCCCAATTTTTGTATGTACTGTCCCTCTTTCATCAAATGCTCTGCTTCATTTTTGTCATCAGGCAAAGGATACTGACCTATTATGGACCAATTCAGATGTCCCTTCATCTAAAAATCTTCACTCTTTCCTCCAGAAAACCAGTCATCTCTACTCTGGAGTCATAAGGATTTATGTTTGCATGTGTTCTGACAAATATACATTACACTGTAATCATCTACTTAACCACATTTTCTTCTTTGTTTCTCCATGAGACAGTGTCTTGTTTTTGAACCCTTCATGCTAGCAGAGTTCCTGCAACATGGTAGAGAGTGAATTAATGGTTAGGTGATTTGATTCCATTTGAATCAAGATTGTGGTCAAGAAGAATTGGTGTTAATGCTTTATGGTGGTCATTAATTCCCAGTCAGAAATGTCATTTAATTAAATAAGAGAGCTAGGTTCTTTGTTTTTGTTTTGTGGGGTTTTTTTTTTTGTTGTTGTTTTTTTGTTTTTTTTTTGGTGACTAAATACTTAGATGTATAGATTTACATCAGAATAAGTCATCTTATGAGAACTGTAATAAGTCTTTCTCAAAATTTTGTTAATTCTGATTGGGGGCAAAGGCTGGGTTTTTTAAAATAAAATATGATGAGCGACAAGTGCTTAATATTTTAACATTTCAAATGCTATAATGTGATTTACCTCAAATCCAGGATATGGGCAAAGGTTACTCCAGAGATATAGGAAAATCCCCACACTCTTCTAAAATAACTGAATGTAGGCCACTCCTGAGGCTGTTTATTTTTACATGATATACAATGAAAACACTATAATTAAGAGTGGGTAAACCCAGCTGTGCTTTGGGTTTATCAAATTTCTTAACGTTGTTTTTGACTATTTGGAGTCTGTGAAGAGTAAAGCCTAGTTTTCCAAGAATTTTCCCTCGATTTTTAAATCAGTGTTTATTTTAAAAGAAGTATAATCCATATGGTTTTGATTCCTCCACACTTAACTCATCCAAATGCAGTTTTGCAAGAACTATTTGAAGTCAAAAGCTTTTTGAAATTTTTATGAGCTTTTTTTTGTCCTTTTTTTCCCCTTCAGAAGAGGAAGCAATACTTTGCCAAGTGTAAACAAAGCTAATCACCAAACAGTTTTATGTTCTAAAATAATGAAACTGGATTGGGTGCCGAATTTGACAAAATAGTTCACTTATCCCTAGTGAAATTGTTGTCTAAACTCATACAGAGACCGCCTTCTCTAAAAGACGGCCAGACGACGCCAGCATTATACCATCCAGACTTTCAGATCTCACACAGTTCAGCAGCTAACCGAGTTGTTTCCCAGCCAGGTTTTACTTATAATATCTTTATTTTGTCATAAAAGCTACCAAAGTGTGATATTAAATATCATGACAACCCGGAAAAGTTATTGATAGGGCCTGTAAATGGAGAAGCAATGCTACATCTATGAGTGAGCACTTCTAGGGATCATTAGATATGGGTAGGAAATCAAGGAGGAAAAAAATACAGGATCCTGGGTGCTTTCAAAGTTGCACCTAGAAGAGCTTTCGGCAAACTACAGCTTGGAGATTAAAAACTGCCTGCCAACTCTTCTTGTAAATAAAGTTTTACTAGAATATACCCACATCCATTCATCTCTGTATTACCTATGGCTACTTTTTTGCCTTAACGACAAAGTTGAGTAGTTGTAACAGAACTTTATGGAGGCCAAAACCCTGAATATTTACTACCTGGACCTTTACAGAAAAAAATTCCTGATTCCTGATTCAGATGATACATAGCTAATAACACTTACCTCCTCAGATCTAGAAATAATACAAAACTTCGCTGTCATATTCCCACTCTAGATCAAAGATTGGAAGGATATAAAAAATAGAGATTTTAAAAAAGGAAATACCAGAAAACAAACATATGTTATAAATATATGTCATTGTTCACATAACAGTATGTGTGTGTACGTGTGTGTGTGTGTATATGTATTTTCAGCATATATATATACACACACACACACATATGCTGAAAATATCCCAACTTCTGGTATCTCTACACGCAAATATTTTGGGGATTTAAAAAGTGTATACAATTCTCCCAACATGAAGATATTCATGGTAGTGATAGTAGCGATGTCTTTGGTGAGGTGATTATTTTTTCCTTCCAATTACTAATGTAAAAGAAAAATAAATAATAGTCAGATTTCCTAAAACTTACTTTGTGCTAGGCACCTATACTGTTTCCGTCTGCATTATTACATTTCATCTTCACAAAAGCACTCTCCTGGGTTATTTAAACTCTAGAGATCTCAATTTCTGCTTTTGTAAAATGTGGATAACATTATCTAACTCATAGGGCTACTTTGAGGATTAAAAAAATTAATATATATGTGGTTCTTAGAAAAAGGCCTATGCCATCTGTGAATCCCCAAAAGAAACTTCCAAAAGCCAGATTAATCAGCAGAACTCAATTTATTAAACCTACTGCTATAAAGGGAAATACCATTCTTAGGAGAGTCTCAGAACAGGGAAGTCAGGAGAAAAAACATATATATTATATCAAAAAATGTATACATATAACATCATGTATGTGTGTGTATATATGTTTATGTATATATGTACATACCTATATATGGAGAATTTAGACCAATGAATTTATGAGGAGTCTTGAAAATCCATTGATTGGGGATAGGGTAGTTTATGACATGAGATACATGGGTTGGTGGGCACAGTGAGGAAAGGGGCTGGGGAGAAGTATTGATGCATGAGCATTTAGTCTTGTTAAATAAGTTGTTCTGAATGACTTATCTTCTAAGAAAAACTATTTCATGGCCCATGTAACTTTTGTTTTTGCCTATCCCAGTATTGTTTACCACAATAGCAGAAAAGTGTGTTGGTTTAGTTTTCACATCACATGTAGTAATTGTTAATTATGTATCAGCAAAAACATAACAATTTTCATTATGTTATGTTTTTTATTATTTTAAAAATGAGGTAGTTGAGACTTAGAAAAGTTAAAAAATTGCCCAAGGTCACACAATCCAGACATCATTATTGCCCACATACAATTCAATTCCTTGCAGTTGAAAGACTGAGGTCCCTTGTGGGCTGTCCTCTGAGAACCATTCTTCGCTAAAGGTTACTCTTAGCTCCCAACCACAAGACCTTCTCACAGAACAGCCATCAGCAGAATCTTGCTCCTGTCTGCTAAGACAGAGTATTATATAACATAACGTAATCAAAAGGGTAACTCTCTCAACACCTTTGCTATAGCATAACTTAATCAAGGGTGTAGCTTTGCCATCGTCTATTCGCTAGAAGCAAGTCACAGGTTCTACCTGTGCTTATGGGATTATACAAGGGCATAACTCACTGGACATGTCAACTTAGGTATGTCAGTCACCTCGGCTTTGGATGACATAGTCTTACTCCTGACTCCCAGGGGTCTGGGCTGTGATTATCCCACTGGTGCTTGTCATCAGCTTCACACCGCATCTTCTCCTGCTTCTGATATCTCGGACACCATAGGGTCTGTTAAGACATGTGGCCAAGGCGTTGTGCTGTTGGCCTGACAGCCTGGACATACTACCAAGCCCTTTCTTCTCCAAATTCTTCTTTTCTGAATTTCCATATCAGCAGGCAAATGGGCCAGAACAGAATTGTCTGATATAGATGTGTTGTCACCATAACCCTAAGGGACTTATCAGAAGATGCAAGATACAGTAATTTCTTTTATTTTTGAGGTACTGTCCAAGCACAGCCATGACCACTTACCTCCTAAAACTATACTGAAATGACAGGTCTAAGAATCTTCATAGAATTGATCTCCTGCTCTCTAAAGTACATGTTATCTTAACCAAGATTTCTAATATGCTCACCCTTTCTTACCTCTGGAAGCAGCATGCTGTTGTCAATATAATGCATCCATGCGATGATCTGTGGAGTGCTCAGCGATCCAGAGCTCTTTAAGCTCTATTTTGTCAACGGTAGGGAGTGCGGTTAATATAACTCTGACTCAAAACTCTAAATGAATACTGTTGCACATGAATGCAAGCTGTTTCTGATCCTCTTTTCTTATTGAAATACAAAAGAATGCTTTTGCTAAGTCAATGGCTTCATTCCATAGGCCTGGAGACTTTATTAATTTGCTGTAGCAGCAACTGTGATCCGTACTCATTGCTTCAGCTTGCAGTAGCCATTATCTAGGATCTGGGATGTTTCTTTAAAGGCCAGATTGGTGAATGAAACAAAAGTATGGTAGGGATCACCTTTCTAGTTTTTTATGGATCACACTGATTTTTCCTGTGCTCTCCTCACTCCTAAATGTAATGTAATTTTAAATTTGCTATATTGGCCACATGGAGTTAGTTTCAGTGGTTTCCACTGGGGACTTTCCACTATGATAGTTGTTATCCCATCAGCCAAGGATCCAGTGTGGGGTTGCTTTAACTGCCCACTCTATCAATTTCAACCACATACTCAGGATCTGGAGAAATGATCTGCGGATCATGTGTGGATTCACAAATCCAATGGTCCCACCATGAGCTGGACTTTAGTCAGTTCTCCATTCATTCCCTGGCTTCCATAAGCTCCAGTTCCAACAAAAGGATCATGGGAATGCTCTGGATCTCTAGCTATCAAAGTCATCTCAGACCCTGTGTCTCACACTTCTTGAGTTTTATTTTTTCAGTGTACCATCACTTTAGTAAGTGGACATGAGTTTCTTTGGGAAAGGACTGAGAGAATTATTACATTATTTATTTGCTGTAGTGTTGCAGAATCCTTTATGCTAGACACCTAGCTAATTTTTTAGTCAGTGGGTTCCAGATCTGAAAATCAGTTCAGCAGCTGTGAAAGGAATTGTGGCTTTGTATCTGCAAGACTGCCTTCAGTCTCCTATCCCTCCATTCTTGATTATTTCTGGTTGTAGATGTTAATCAGCCATCATCTTGGCTGCCTGTCTGTTTTGCCCATAGAGACACTGTGTTCTATTAACCAGCTCCATAACTCCTGGAGGTCACACCCCTTCACTGCCCCCCTGACCTCGCTAGACTTAATGGTAATTATGGTCCCCTCGCTTCTGGTGGTTAAAAGCTGCCACCTGGCCTCTATTTCTCTTAAGTCCCATTGTCCCCAAGGATATAAAGAAGCCCGGCTCTGATCTGCAGGGAACGACCAATACCAAATGCCTAAGTGAAGCTTGGGCCACAATCACTGGTGCATTCTTAATAGTCTTGGCACATGGTGTATTCTGGTACCTCCCATAAAATATAATTCTCTGATGGGTCTTCTGGCTTCAGATATTGGTTCCAGCGGGTCCACTTTCCTCAGCTGCATTATTATTTCCACAGAGTAGGTCTCTGCTAGGCAAAATCAAGCAATCCCACTTTCCTCAGCATTGGCCATCACTTTCCATGTTCTTCTGGTTACCTTAGCAAAAATTTTGCCACATCCTCAGGGGTCCTGGGCAAGGTTTTCAAACTCTTGTCCTTCGAGAGAACCTCCAAGTTGATGAATTCTTGCACTCTTTATCAAGCACCCTCAAATCCAGAATGGACTTGATGGCTTTATTTATGAATTCTACTAAACATTTGTGGAAGATGTAATAGATATTAATTCTATATAGAGATAATTTTGCTAGACAATTGAAAAGGAGGGAATACTTCATAACACATTCTGTGATGCCAGCATTACCATGATTAGATAATTCTAAAATTCGTATAGAAATGAAAAAAGATTAAAAAGGAGTTTAAAAACCTTTTGTAAAAGAGTAACAGGCCAGTTGACATCAAGGCATCATAAATCTACAGTGTGGGGTTTGCCTAAATGTGAACAAATAGATCATTACAATAGATAGAATCCAGAAATGGACCTATACATATATCCTCAATTGATTTTTGACCAAAGTCCAAAAGCAATTTAGTGGGCAAGCGATGATCTTTTTTTTTTTTCCTTTCAAAAAAATGGTGCTGGAACAATGCATATCCGTATGTAAGAAAGAACATTGTCCTCACCTTGCAATTTATGCAAAAACCAATACAAAATGGATCATGAACCGAAGTGTAAAATCTTAAACTATGTAAGTTCTCTTAGGCAAAATATTTTCAGATGCAATGTGAAAATTATGATCAATTTTTAAAAATTATAAATTGGATTTTACTAAATAAAAAAATAATAATAGGTAAGCCTGTGATCTGTAAAGTCAAAGAGGAGAGAAAGGAGACTTTCCTCTGCAGAGAGAACACCAAAGTGCCTGAGGAACTTATTTCTTAAGAGATTGAAAAGATAAGCCACAGACTGGGTAAACATAATTTCAAATCACAGTTCTGATAAAAACTTATATCCATAATATATAGAGAACTCTCAAAATTCAATTATTAGGAAACAAACACAATAAAAAAAAGAAAAAGATTTGAACAGATTCTTCCCTAAAAAAGATATATGGTAGACAAATAAGAAGAGGAAGATAGTAATTGTCAAAGTGATAAAAATAGTAATATTTAGAAAGTAAGACCCATAAGGAAATTCTTACTGAGTTAGAATCATCTAATTTAGCAGTTCGAATTGGCTCCTCTTTCTAAGCCAGAATTAATCAAACTGTGGGATTATGTTAGATTAATATAGGTGAGCTCTTTCCGCTACCATCTTTAGTTGTCTTTATTCACAGTTTTATGATTGTGAGAGCAAAATGCAAAGTCAGGAATTATTTGGTTTAGCTAAGCACAGAGATTGATTTAATATTTGCTCTAGGAAGATATAAATTTTCTCTGCTGCTATAGCAGTTTGTTTATAATGTTTCTGAGTTGTAAAACTGCAGAGGCCATTCCCATGGTAGTGATGGAGGGGGTGGGTGGAGAGGAGTGCCTCTTGAATAACAAATTAGAGGGAGAGTCGAGAAATTATGTTGAGCTGTTAACCTCAAATGGAAATGGTTTGATTATACATTGGAACCACTTCTCTTGGAAGTATCAAGCAGCCCAGGGCTTAAAGGGAAGTAGCCAAAGGCCAGATTCAGAGAGAAATCTGGGATTGAGTTCCAGAAAAGACTGAAAACCCCATCAGTAGAAGCAAAAGGGCCAACTGGCATCCAACTGAGTTGAAGTCTAATACCTTGATGAGGCATTTAATTCTACAAAGGAAAAGGCTGCTGTATTTTGGCGTTAGCAGACAGGGGAATACAGTTGTGAACAGAAAAGACATGGCCTGGGAACTCAGAGTTTACAATCTGTAGTCAGCATTTGGGGATGTGAGAATAAGGATCCCATCCTGGTTCTTACTGCAAATTGAGCCAAGCTGCTAGATCTTAAATTCATAGAAGACAGTATTAATATTTGGGCACATCATACATATTGAAACCAGCCCCACAGGTGATCCAAATACATTGAAGGATCATCTAGGTTTCTAGGGACAGAAACTTTGTGTCCAGTTAATAAGGTCTAATTTTCTCTCAAAACTTTTCTCCTGGGCAAAGACTTAATCTCAGACCTTCGTAACCTTGGTACTATCCCACCCACAAACTCTTTATGTGTCTTGTAATTGGCTTCCACTCCAAAATATTTTAAATAAAGTATGTGTGCTATAAATTTCAAATCGTGAAGCTTCTCATATATATCTTCAGATAGGAAAATTAAGAAGTAAAAAGATATTTAGATGTATCCATGACTTCAAAGAGTTTTCTTCTCATTTCCTTTCACTTTATGCATAATTTAGAAATGACTTTTTTTCATTTGCTTGATCTTATTGTTGTTTAATTATCTTATTTACATTACCAAATGGGCCTTGGGATTCTAACATGCATTTATTTTAACATATTTCTAGTAAATGATTTCCTGTTCTAATCCATTTTTAGATAACTTCTCTAGCATTTGATATATTTTGGTAGGACATTAAAAGCAGATTCATTTTTTGCCAAATATTTTTTATTAGTAAGTTTAATACTGTAGACCTGTGTGTTATACTGATAATAATAATAATTCACTGAGCACTTACTGTGTGCAAAGTAGTATGTTAGTGTTTACATAATTTAATTTGATCTTTAAAACGACCCCATAATGAAAGTATTATTGATAATTTGAGCAGATTAAGAAGTTAAAATTCAAAGAGTTAAGTAAACTATACTAAACCCTACAGTCAATATGATTCCGGAAGTCCATAATCTTAAACCTCTGCTCTGTATCACCTCACCACATTTAAAATTCCTTTGTTCTAATGAAGAAGCTAACATTCCAAACAGATGTTAATGTTATTATTTTTCCTTGCTATTTCTTGATCTAAGTCTTGGGTCATTCCCAACTTTGGTTGCATGCAAAATTGGTCAAGGAATAACAGGCATAAAGGGAAGAGCTGGTGAAAAAATTTCTACTGACTTTATTGTGTGCCTCAGGACTTAAACAGAAGATGTTTATTTCACTTTTCAGAAGGAGGACGAGTTCACTATGAATAGTCTTTCATTGCAGAGTGTCCTAAGGCAACAATGAAACTAGAAGGACCAATATAATTGCACATGTGCCCAACTAAGGCGCATTAGTCATGTCCTATTTTAGAAGAAGAGCCAGGTTTGGGATGGGTGAGAAAAACAAGAGGAATGGTTGTACCCATAATTTGTTCTATGTTGAGATATGTAAAAGGTGCAAAGTTAAACTCATAAAAGAAAATGAAATGAATGTGTCTTCATCCAAGGGGCATGTCTTCTGGTTTTTGCATTTTTCATGTCCAGCCACATATAATAGTCACCTACTTCGTACAAAATTGATTGCTTATTTTTATTTTGGACCATCAGCAGTTTTTATATCGCTTCCTTGCTTGTTTGTTTTGTTTTGTTTTGCGAAAAATTGAGTGAATGCCATCTAGTGCATATTTCAGGATATAGATCCAGTTTTTATTTTTGGTGTTTAAATTTCAGAGTATTTAGCCTAATGCTTGGTATATAATACTAAAGAACTGAACAATGACATGATTATAAAAATAAACTTATTTCATGATTTGGAGCCATTGTGTGTTTGGTTAAGAATATCAAATTGTTAGGAAGCGAGTCAGCCTCCTAAAATAGCATCATGCACACAGAAGTATTTTTGAGTGTTCCTTTGAAAAGAAACACACACACACACACACACACACACACATATGCTTAAAATCACTTTTTTGAAAGTCTATAATAAAAACATTCTGGTTAAATATGATTTAAAATGTTATGATGTGGGATGGGATGTATAGTTTGAGATGGGATGTATAGTTACAGCTTTAAAAAAGATAAGTTCTTTATCATGTTCTGTATTTTCTGATTGGAATGCTTGCTCCAGTAATGATTGAATGAACAATTTATTTCATTCAGCACAAAATTACTTATCATCAAGGAGAAGCAGGAAGCTAGCTAGTAATATGAATGAGAAAACTCTCCTAATTAGGCAGGAGACTAGCTTTCATGAAGATCAACATCCTCACATCCTGGCAAATTAATCTCTCTTAGCAGGAACTAGAAGGAGACTGGAAAGGGGATACTGCCTTTATCTTTCACAAAGAGCATTGTTATTTTTGTGATAGTGGAGATGGAAGGAGGAAGAGTGAGAAAAGAAAACCTAATTTTGCCTTTTGATTAGCCGAGTGGGAGCTTCTTGCTGTAAGACACCAAATAGTATGTTTCTTTTATTTCTCATAATTCAAAACTTTGCAGAAGTTAGGTGTGTACCTGTGTGTTTGTGTATGTAACATTTTCTCATAGTGGCTGTTAGATTTTTCTCACTAGAAAGATGAACAAAAAGCATAGATTTTATGTAAAAACAATATCATAAAGAAGAAAAGAAATATAATGATGTCAGTTTTATTTCAAGAAGATATAAAGAAGGATGGGATATTTTTGACAAACCAGGGGACAAAAATAGAAGGATATTAAAATATAAGTACCGGAAGGGTGATAAAAGTAAATTGTGAAAAGGAGTTTATTACAAAACAAGTATTTGGTGATTTTCTTTATTCTCATACTTTTTGGAGTTGCTTTGTGTTATAACACAAGTTTTTACTGCTTGAATAAATTGTTGAAATGACTCTATATTAGTGAGTCTTTTGGGCAGCCATGGAGGTCTGTTGTTCAGATTTCCTTTCAAAAGAAAACCATTGTGGCACCTGGGTGACTCAGTCAGTTAAGCATCTGCCTTTGGCTCAGGTCATGATCCCAGTGTCCCGGAATGGAGCCCCAAGTTAGGGCCCCTGCTCATTGGGGAGTGTACTTCTCTCTCTCCTTCTGCCCCTCTCCCCCACTTGTGCTCTCTCCCTCTCTCAAATAAATAAATAAAATCTGAAAACAGTGAAAAAAAATTAAAGAAAAGAAAATCTATCAAGGGGTGCCTGGTGGCGTAACTGGTTGAGTGAACAACTTGATTTCAGCTCAGGTCATGACCTCAGGGTTATGGGATGGAGCCCACATTGGGCTTCAATCTTTTTTTTTTTTTTTTTTTTAAATATTTATTTATTTGACAGAGAGAGATCACAAGCAGGCAGAGAGGCAGGCAGAGAGAGAGGAGGAAGCAGGCTCCCTGCCGAGCAGAGAGCCCGATGTGGGACTCGATCCCAGGACCCTGAGATCATGACCTGAGCCGAAGGCAGCGGCTTAACCCACTGAGCCACCCAGGCGCCCCTGGGCTTCAATCTTAAGCAAAGATTCCCCCTCTCTCTCTCCCTCTGCCCCTTCCCCTGCTCGCTCGCTCGCTTTCTCTCTCTCTCTCTCTTGCTCTGTCTCTCTCAAATGAGTAAATCTTAAGAAAGGAAGGAAGAGAGGGAGGGAGGAAGGGAGGGAGGACAGGAGGAAAGAAGAAGAAAGAAAGAAAGAAAGAAAGAAAGAAAGAAAGAAAGGAAGGAAAGAAGGAAGGAAGGAAGGAAGGAAGGTGAGAGAAAGAGGGAGGGTGGGAGGGAGGGAAGGGGAAGGAAAGAAGGGAAAGAGAGAGAAAAAAGTAAGAGAGAGAGTGAGGGAGGGGGGAGGAAGGGAGAGACAGAAAGAGAAAGAAGGAAAGAGAAAGAAAGAAAGAAAGAGAAAGAAGAAAGAAAGGGAGGAAGGGAGGGAGGAATGGAAGGAAAGGAGAAAGAGAGAAAGAGAGAGAGAGAGAAAGAGAAATAGAAGAAAGAAGAGAAAAGAAAGAGAGAGAGGGAGGGAAGGTGGGTGGGTGAGTGGGAAGGAGAAAGGAAAGAAGGGAGAAAGAGAGAGAGAAAAGGAAAGAAAGAAGGAGAGAGAAGGAAGGAAGGTGAGAGAGAGAAGGAGGAAGGGAGGGGAAGAGAGAGAGAGAAAGAAAAGTAAGAGAGAGGGAGGGAGGAAGGGAGGAAGGAAGGAAGGAAGGGAGAGAGAGAAATAGAAAGAAGGAAGGAAGGAAAGAAAGAGAGAAGGAAGGAGGGAGGGATGGGGGGAGGAAGGGAAGAAGGAAGGGAGAATGAGAGAGAAAGAGAAATGAAAGAAAGAAAAAGAAAGAAAGAACAAATGGAATGAATGAACAAATGAAAGAAAGAAAGAAGAGAAAAGAAAGAGATAGGGAGGGAAGGTGAGTGGGTGGGAGGGAGGGAGAAAGGAAGGAAGGAAGGAAGGGAGAAAGAGAGAAAAGGAAAGAAAGGAAGGAAGAAAGAGGGAGGGAAGGAGGGAAGGAAGGAAGGAAGAAAGAGGGAGGGAGGGAGAGAGGGAGGGAAGGAAGGAAAGAAGGAAGAAAGAGGGAGGGAGGGAGGGAAGGAAGGAAGGAAGGAAGCAAGCAAGCAAGCGAGCAAGCAAGAAAGAAAACCTGTCAAAAGGAACAGGTGGATGACAGTCTCCAGGTGTAGGTGCCTTCAAGCTAGGCCTCAACTTTGAGCCAAGGCTCCATGCTTTTTGGACATTGCTCAGCCATCGAATATGGATGGCAGTGGTACAAGAGGGTCTCAGTTTCGAGGCAGCACAGGACTCCTCAGAGAGCAGTCTTTCCTCTTTCCAATGGAGTTCCCATGATCTTGGCTGAGATTTTCTCAGAGCTGCATCTCGTGTGCGGCTCATCCTACACAATCTTTTAGAATTGCTTCTCTCCTCTCACATGAGCCAGACCTTCACCACAGTTTCCTTGGGCATTCCTGTCTCTCTCGTGTTTTTGTGTTTCACAGGTATTTTTCCCAATACACTTTTTGCACTTTTAACTCAATCTTGGCTTCTGCTTTCCAGAAGAACTAACTAAAACAATCGATACTGGAAATGGTCTGTGATATCAGTGAATAAGATGAGGTTTTGCAACTGGATTATTTGCCCCCTACCAGAAAATAATCTATTCTCTTCTCTGGATCATAGATAGTTTCTGGCATAAAACTGCAGTCCAGTGGATAAAAATTTCATCAATGGTGACTTTGAAGAATGTCTTGGTAAATGTGCATGCTCCAGCCAGGACAATATTCAGGCATTTGAGAAATAGGGAGCAAAGAAAATAGGTTTGGCTGATTATTAGCAAATTGTATTGTAGACCGTAAGAGAGATAATGAAAAACTGAATGTAGTTAACAAATAGCTCAAATGTAAGTATGAAAGCTAGGTGACATCTTGGGTAGCTTGGAAAGAGTTCCTTATCTTTTACAAAGGGAGAATGGAGAGAAAACTTAGGATCTAATATTTAGGGCCACTAACCTGCAAAGATGACTGGATACTCAAAGACTGTTCTTTTGCCAAGGTGAGCCCTACTTAGGAAAAGTTGGGGCATAAAAGTGAAAATGGGGATATCTTAATGAATTTCCCTAAAGATCTATAATCTGGAAGCCCATAGAGTTGGCCCCCTGTTCTCCTTTAAGAGCTGATCATTTTCCCATGCAGGAGATACTTGAAAGGGTGCTGCCACATAAGGTAGAAAGTACATCCCTCACAAGTTGGCCCAATCTTCTCTCCTAGCTTCTAAACTGAAAAGCACAGTTAAAGTCCAACATAATCCAGCCATGGGATGTAAATATACTAGGACTGATAAATAAGAAAAGACCCCATGAATCTTCAAGAACTAGCTATCATATATTATCAGGAGTCCGAAGAATGTCTGTGGGGTTAGATTTTCAGAGTATTTGATCAATAGGGGGATACTGATGATTGGAAAAGCGAGAGTTTATTGACTAGGGAGCATTCTTTTGAAACATGGGATTTAATGCTTTGGAAAAGACCCTAAGGCATAGGGGAAATTTTCTACTAAAATGAGCCTTGGAACCCTGAAGACGGTCTTGGTAAAGTTGAAATTCCCTAATTGCCATGGAAGATGGTGGAGGCATAAAAGAAGTAAAAGACTCTGGAAAGTATGTTAGAATGGGATATTATGTCATGACAAGAAATGAGAATAATAGTTTCTATGAGGGAGTCCGTAAGATACATAATTCATCAAGACCATGGGTAATATGCTGGTGAGACATCACAATCACTAATTTACTCAGTCATGACTCTTTTACAAAGATCAGGGCTGACGGTAGGAAAAAAGATGGTAGAAAGACATGGCTCAGCTTGTTTATGGCAATGGAAATGATGGAGAGCTTGAAGAAACTAAGCCCAGACAGTAGTGTTTAACTGTTGGAAATCAGGAGATTGCAATGACCATAATGACTCATGAGGTTGGAGGGGCAATGAAGAGGGATTCACTTGCAGAAAGTCTTCTATACCATCAGAAAAGGAGATTAGAAACAGTTTGCATTCACACTGAGCCCTCAACAATATACATTTACATTTTTTTTCTCTTGCCTATGTTAATTCTCCTGCCCTGTAATAATATAGTCCAAAGAGATCAAAATCATCAGGACATCTCACAGAACATAACATTGTTCCATTGCACTCAAATTGATCAAGGCAGGTTAAGAAAGAAGTGGCTAACAAGCTCAAAGGCTTAGTAATATATACAGGCTCCAAAGTGAGAAAAAAACCTACAAAATGTTAGGGACCATGATCTTAGGTGCCATGTGTCCATAAAGTACTGGGTTATCCTTTTCATACTGTTTATACTAGAGAATTATAAGCCATTTAAGAAACAACTCTTGGAAAGCTCTTGGGCACTTGAAAAAATGTCAAAATGGAATGTTTGACCATCAAGTCAAAGAAGTGAGCCTCCCAGTTGGGCTCAGTAGCAGTCCATCATAAAATGGAAATGATCATCTTAGATCTGGCAGAGCAGGGCCAGAGAGTGTGAGTAAGCTGTATGTACAAGAAATATGGGCTGTCATGTCATCCCCTATCTTTGAACTAGTTTCTCTCCCTCAGTATGCTTCTCGGGTCAGGGACAGGAGTCCCATAAGACCTACTGAAAATCAAGTCTGAACTTGATTTATGGATATTTCAGCTCGGTATAGAGTTATGTGTTGAAACAAGATGATGGCTACACTACCCTCATATCAGAAATTGTCTTCGAGGAAGTTCTTCTAGTAAGCAGCACTTCAAATAGTACACTTGGTCATCCACTGGGTGCCGAATGGAAAGAGGCCTAAATTTATTGAATTTATTGAATTTACTAAATTTATTGAATTTATCCAATAAATTCCTATAGATTTATTGGAAGGTGCCAAATAGCCTGGCCAACTGTCAGTGATTTGGATATAAAAGGATTGGGAAACCAGGTAAAATGAACTCAGATATGGAAAGATGCTGATGGATATATAAGAGTGAGCAAAAGTATAAAATGTATTTTGTCACCTTAATTCTATTAGAAAACATTCATCACAGAAGAGGCACTGAACAACTAAGTTTTTGTTTGTTTGCTTTGGGGGGATTTTTGTTTATTTGCTTGCTTTTTTAATGTCTTAGTTTACATTAGCCAGTCCTCATCTTTGGCCACTCTAAAATAGGCACAGTCAACACATTATAGAGTAGCCATAGTGGCTGACATGGATGCCAAGCCCCACAGCATAGATTCCTACATACCAAGACCATCCTAACTATTGCCACCACTAAATAAATGGACTGCCACTGAGCCCTTGCATATCATTGTTCTTGAGAGGACCAACAGACCACGTGACTAGATTGGGCCCTTTCTTTTCTGGAAGAGGCAGTGGTTTGTTACTCTTGGAATAGACATCCATTCTCTGGGTTTGCCTCTCCTAACTTCAAATCCTCAGTGAGTACCACCAGCAGGAGGCTTAAAAAGTATCTGATCTAGGGGGCGCCCTGATGGCTCAGTTGGTTAAGCATCTGCCTTCAGCTCAAGTCATGATCCTAGGGTCCTGGGATCAAGCCCCACATCGGGCTCCCAGCTCAGCGGGAAGCCTCTTTCTCCCTCTCCCACTCCCCTGCTTGTGTTCCCTCTCTCACTGTGTCCCTCTCTGTCAAATAAATAAATAAAATCTAAAAAAAAAAAAAAAGTGATCTATAGACTTGGAGTTATGCACAAAGTAATGTAGTGAAAGACAGTTCACAGTAAAAGGGGTCGAGGCGTAGGCTATGAAAATGGTATGCACTGGTTGTATCATATACCATGCCATCTAGAAATGGCCAGTCTGACTGATAGAGGAGCCCTGGAACGTTCTACTGAAGGCTGAAGCCAAAGTACCATCTGGGAGGCAATGCTCTACAAAGAATGTGTAGGCTGGCGACTACCACCGCCATGGACAAAGCATACTCCATGCTTCAGTTTCTGCTCTCCACTGTAAAAATAGTATGCCCCAGAGAGTGGTTGCTTCCTCAGTCTAGGTACAGAATGAGAAGTCATACAGAGCAAAATTCAGTTGAGCTCAGTTGGCCCCAGCAGAGCCGGAGCCGGCCTCAGTCCTCCTATTACATAAACAAAAACTAAATGGTTATGTCATAAGGCACTGATAATTTAAAGTTATTATTATACCAAGAGTTGACTAATATGTTAACTAAGGTTTAAGTCAAAGGTGCTGTATAAATTTGCCTATTTTTTTTCCTTTTTAGTGCCAGAGGAAGAAATTAGTAAAAAACAAACAAACACTCAGTTTTGCTCTTCGTGGCAAAACAGAGTATTAATCATAAAAATCATGAATGATGGGCACTTCAGATTTTTATTTGACTACTTTTTATGGTTTTATCCAGACAGACTGCATGGCTGTCCAACTTGAAAAGTATTTCATAAAAACTGTCCTAGGACGTTTATCTATTTAAAACATAATTTCTCTAAAAAAAAAACAACCTTAAAATATGTGATAAGGGCCTTTGGACAATCAATAACGCATTTCAAAAGTTATTATTTTGCAGCCTTGGGAATTTTCTTTTTCATTATAAACCTCTTCAAAATGCACTTTCATGAAATAAAATGCTCATTCAAAATCAATAGTCGTAAACAAGTTTTCATTCATTTAATATTTTAAAATGCTAAAAAAACTCGACCAATTATAATCTTAGAAAGATAAGGGCAGTAAGTCAAGAGATAAGTAACAAATACATATTTACAGAGTAAGCCAGAACGTACTAGGTAGCATAGAATTTTATAGTATTTCAACCTGTTTCTTCGTAAAATGTATTTTGACAATCATCACGATGCGACTCGTTATCTGCATATGAAGTTGAAGTTGACAGCAATGGTATTTATTCCTTTAATCACTAAATTTTAAAAATCCATAAAATACCATTGAGTCATCTGAATAAAATATTTTTTTTCCTGTGGGAACGAGGAAACTTCTGAACAGAGTTGTTTTTTCAGTTTTTTTCATCAGATTAAAGCTGCTTCCATGTCTCCTGCCCCATACTCTTTCAAGATCTCGTGACCCAGTTTAGGGCCAAACTTAACATGTCTCTGTAGTATTTAACTGGGCAGAAATGATCAAGCAGAAACGTTCGTGTAATGTTCTCAAGGCACTTGGAGTTTAAAGCTCAAAATCCACCCAGCTCCTTCAACTTCAGCTCATGCAGATTTACCGTGGTCACTGCTTCTGAGGAATTCTTTTTGGTCCTTATTTTTCTTCCTCTTTATCTCTCCATGAAGTCTTCTCCCTGTTATACACACACCAAGGGAGCCAATCTAGTCCTCGTTTGCCAGGAACTTTCCTGGTTTTAGAACTAAAGCTCCTATATCCCCAGAAATCCCTGCAGCATGCACGTATTAGGACAGCTGGTCACCCTAATCCAAGCTAGCTACGATCCTGTTCTTTCTATTACCCAACTCACTTTTGTTTTTTAAAGATTTTATTTATTTTTTTGGACAGAGAGAGAGAGATCACAAGTAGGCAGAGGCAGGCAGAGAGAGAGATAGAGGAGGAAGCAGGCTCCCTGCTGAGCAGAGAGCCTGATGCGGGGCTCAATCCCAGGACCCTGAGATCATGACCTGAGCTGAAGGCAGAGGCTTAACCCACTGAGCCACCCAGGTGCCCCACCTCAACTCACTTTTAATAGAAGAACCTACAGTGGTGTAAAAAGGAAAAGGAAAAGGGGAAGGAAGAGAGGAGGGGAGGGAGGGAGGAAGGAAGGAAGAGGATTTGAGAATGAGAAATAGTAGAGAAGATTACAAAGGAATTAGGAAGGGCAGGAAGAAGTGCAGATGAAACTGCACCCCATTTAAGATTCATACCAACTCCTGCAGAGCTAGCTCTTCTCAATCCCTCATTTCTATTATCTACCCTCCTCAACCCTCTCTGCCCTCCTCCAACCCCTTCTGGAGTCAGAATGCTGGATTCAAATTCTGCCTCTACACACTGAATGTTGTGTGCAAAGACTTAGCCTCTTGGTTCTCATAAACTCTGAATGAAAGTACTGCTTTGTCTCTGAGTAGCTGCTAAATGAATTCATACATGTGGAGTTGAATAATTAAGCACACTATTTTCATTCTCTAACTCAGAGTCCATGACAAAGGGTAGTTAGAAGACTTGGTATTCCATGCCCAGGTCTGATGGGCTGGCCGAGTTTCCTCACCAGTATAGCACTTTTCAGTGAGTAATTGATTCTGGGTTCTAAGCAACTTACAGAAAAACTCTTGGAAAAGAACCTGTTCATAAGCATGAGATTGCCTGTAGGTCAGACAAAATTTATATTGCATTTGTCATTCGCATGCTTTGTTGCTGGAGCTGATTGTATCTGAGAGCAAAAATCTGGCATGAGCCATTTGCTCATACATTTTTAATTTATGGACTCAAGAGTTTGGAATAACATTCAAAGTCACAGATGCTTATCTGAACCAAACCCAAAATATTTTGAGGTTTTCATATCAGTTATAACCATCAGAGAACTATAGCTGGAGAAGGGGAAAGAAAAAAAAAAAAACCTTTTGACTGGGGGAAAAAAAAACCTGATTTATTTTTAATGTTCTATTTTGGAAAAAAACTACCTTTAAATTTACAAACTACATCACATGTATAGATAGATTCAAACATATTTTTGTCTCAACAAAACTTAGATTAAAAAATATGAACCCAGAATAATGAATAGTCTCCTAAGAGGCATACACCTAATTATTTCAGGACGTTATGATCTACAAAAAGAGTAACTATTTTGGGGTATCAGGGAGGAAACCCCAGGGTGCTTGGAATAGAACTTGGGATACTGGAAATGAAGAGAGGTTTTTGGGGTGCTCTGGAAGGTAATTCTCATGGTAGACTAGAGAGATGAATAGCTTAGAACCCAAAGCTAGCTGAATAAGGTAGATAGATACACATTGTAACAAACAGGGATTGAAATTAGTGGAGGTCCAGTCCATAAAGCTAGATCAATTTTACCAGGAAAGGCAGGTACAACTACAGAATGACTCCAAAGAATGGAGCTCAATAAAATAGTCTAAATATTGATCTGGAGGTCCTTTGGGTTTGGGGGCAAGAAAACTTACAAGCTGCATCTCCAATATACTTGAAAGTTAGAAATCATGAACTGAACCTTTCATATACTAAAATACCATGGCAGTTTTTGACTTTGTCCTCAGCAAATGCACACTCTGGATTTAAATGCAGATATGGCCGCTAAAGTTGGCATGACCTTAGGATGAAAAACAAATAAACATGAAAACCTGACTAATGTATTAGGAAAGATAGGGCTGTCTGTTCTCTATTTAACATGGGAGTTTGAGAAGAAAGAAACCAAAGACTGAGTAAGAAATAATGAAATCTGCATCTGTGGCCACATTAAGCCAAAATGGGGTGGGGTGGGGGAGTTGATTTAATGAATTCTTTATTGTTTAGTTCATTGAAAAAAATAAGATTCCATCACAATAGTTTCATGTGTAGGCAGGATTTTTGATTAACTGATGAATGTTTTAATTCCTACTTGGTTGTTTTCAGTGTGGACATAGCTCTAGTTTGTATTTTTCACTAACCACTTAAAATCAGACTTTTCTGTACCTGCCTGACACTCTCAGTCCCCCACACCCCATGGCTCCTCCATTCTACCTCCATTCACTCTGTTTTACAATGACTTTGAATGTGCTGTTGTTTCTTCTGCTTTGAATACCCTTACCCCTTCTTAGCCTGATTATTCCTAGTTATACTTTAAGTTCCAATTTAAATGTCTTCTAACTGCAAAGACATCTTTCCTTGCAATTTAAATGTCTTCTAACTGCAAAGACATCTTTCCTTGGGCCACCTCAAGAGTTTCATCATAATCCTTCTAGCATCTTTTATGTAGGTCCTTTGTCAGTAGACAGTGGTGTGAATGGTATCTGCTGTACAAGCTTTCTGAGTCCTTCTACCACTGCAATGAATGATGTAGGTGTTTGTCTCCTCCGGTTGATGGGGGGCCCCTCCAAACCATGATAATTTTTTCTGCTTCTCCATATTTCCATCTCTTAGTACAGAATCTGACATATAGGAGACCAAGGATGAAGAGAAAATTAGTTTCAGCTCTAGTATCAGTTCTATTTAACTGGTGTGGCTGTTGGGAAGCACTTGAGGAAGATTCTTACTTTGAGCCCGTTTTGAGAGGAAAATGGTCCACGATCAATTGGTGATGTTTGCCTAGGGAGTAGGAAACCAGGAGTGGGAGTCCATGTGGCACCTTTGCTCCCTTCTCCTTTATCATAGGCATATTTGTGTGTTCAGAGAACAAATACAAGAACAGACCTTATAGTAATGTCACTTGAAACTTATCCAGCAACTTTAGATAAAATATTCTTACCACATCTCAGAGCCTCTGGTCCTAAGGACACAAAACACGTTTCAGTCCCTCTTCTGTCAATACTCACTCTATTTTAGTTTTCAATGTAGGTATTCATTTCTCTTAGAAGGGAATCTGAGCCTAGTCTTTATCTTACCTTGTGGATATGCATAAAATGACTATTGTCTCCATGGTACCAAACACTTAAGGTGCCTGTTTTTCTCACGGATTTGACTAACAGATTTTATACAAACTTAAGATTACATGGCCTGTCAGAAGTAGGGCTTGGATGCCAAGTTATTTGACCCATAAATAAAGGGGCCCTATAATTTATAGTATATACTGGGACATGTTTAAAAGTAAGTGGGATGCTATTAGTAATTGTGCTACAACCAGAGATGTAAATCAGGACCATTCTGGGAAATCTGGGATGGATGGTCACCCTACCTTGTAGAACCATAATTTTCATTCTCCAAAAAGCTATTAACTTGTTTGTTTGATATAGACCCCAAATTATAATTCCAATGGGTTATGTATATTTTCTTGGGGCACTATTGGGAAGGACTCTCAGGCTGCTATGAGCTTCACAGAAAAGGGTGTTCTTACTCACTGAACTTGCCCAGTAGCTGACAAATATAATAAAAGAACAACAGCCAGAATGCCACTCACTTGTAATTCCTAATATAGAACTGAGAATCCACAGCTGTTTGCCCTAGTTACTAAGAAATGATTCTTTCCTAAGTATTGACTGCTCCATTATCGGTGCCTTGGTTCTCTTCTGGGACAAGGATTCCTAACTAATTAGGTTATTTGTAACCAAGATTCCCTGCTAACTTTGTGGGCCTACCTGTGAGTCTCTGGATTGGAGATGTATTACCTATAGCTTCCAGTTCTAGCTAGGCTTTTCAGGATCTAGATATTTTGTCTCTTCATAATGTCATCATTGTAGACTTTTTTGGGAGAATTACTTCCACAATTTTGTATAAGTAATTCCATGAATTGTAGAGAAGCAACTCTACTAATTGTAGAATTACTAGGCTTCTGGTCTTGGTGGCCAGACCTTTCCACACAGGGCATGGCTATGGTTTCTTATTTTTTTATATCTTTTGGATTTGATCTCCTAGCTTCCTGGCTATGACCAATTTCTCCCTGGCACGTAAAACTAACTAAATCCTAAGTACTTACATAATGGCTGATCTTAAAATCAAACGTCCAAGCCAGTGTTCTTTCCAGTAATTCTGTTTCCAGAATGAACATGAGCAATACAGGTAATTCTGAAAAGAGGAGGATTTGAAAATAAAATTACCCAGGAGAGTACCTCAATGATCAATTTTGTCTTGGCACTGGAAACAGAGCCTTAATGATCTTTGCCAAATCTTTCAACCTAGTGTTTATAAACCCTTAAAATGTTTACTAAATGGAGATTATAATAATTTTAAATAAATCCCAGAGAGCATTGTGAAGGATTACAAAATTCTCATCACAAAATTGAGAATGGCATGCTTTGTTAATGCTAAATGATAAATACCTAACCCCATTAGGACTGTACTCAGGAACAAATGAAGTGATGAATAACATAGTTATTGGAAAATGTAAAGTATGGCTTTTGTATGATTTAAATCTCAGATAGGCAAGAAATGGCTCTTGTATTATTTTTCATAAATTAACCTACTTTTAACTCTGAAGCCCAGTTTCATCAGACTGTCAAGGAATCCTCTAGCCTTCCCAAAATAGCACCAGAGAGTGGGAGTCTTGAATTTTCCTAAAAACAGGAAAGAACCTGTCATCTCCCAGCTTATGTGGTCACCTCTGACTTTGTCACTATTCAAGAGGTCCCGCATAAGGTCTGGAAGCTCTCAGATGCTTCTTTAATCTTCTTAGGTGGGAATTTTTGGCGGAGAACCTTGGTGTGATCACCTTTCCCCGTACCTGCCTCCCCTCTTTGGGCTTCCAATACCTCACGTTGAACTCAGGAGTCATCCTGCCTCTTCAGCATTCATCCAGAGATGAGGCCTCCAGATCTACAGTCCCACAGGCAGTGAGACCCTTTTCTGAATTATCAGGGTAGGCCTGAAAAGCAAAGCCAGTCTTCTGCTTTCTGCCTTGTCACATCCCTCCCTGAAGGGGTGAACCGGAGACAGAGTCTGTTTCCCCCTAGAAGGGAAAGCATGGGTGCAAAATGAAAGGGAGACGAGGGGGGAAATAGGAAAAAATAACAGTATCTTTTAAAACACACATTCTGTGCAGACATTCCTATAAGGCTTTCTATTACTGATGATCAGTTGTGGAAAGAAAGCAGCATTGACCTCTTGGGAGGGCTACTTTAGGCCTCTAGAAAGGTGAAGGAGGTAACTTTCTGTGTGCTTGTGCTTCGAGCTTCCGAGCTGCACTGTCAGATGCAAGAGGCTTCTGCTTTTCTTTCTCCCCGCTCTTAGCCACTGTGCACCCTGAGGATGACACAGTGGCAGCCTTCAGGGCTGGGGGTTAAGCAACTCAGCAGCTGACAGGTGAAGGGAGATAAGGCACCAGGGCCTCTTTTGCGTCAGTGGCTCCATCCAACTTCTAAAAGAGCCACCCCCACCCCCCCCCACCCCTCCATGGGCTGTTCTAGCTACATCGTTGGTGATGGATTCCTCTAACTGGCTCTGGGCTGATATGATAAAGCCGAGACTATAAAACACAAAAGTACCGTGAGAGACCAAAACCTACATTTTTTTCCCCAGATATCTCGTGTTGAAAACTACATATACATAGTTCTCTGAGGATTTAGTTGTCGAGGACTATAAACCTGCTAACTTTGTGGCCCTGCCTGTGATTCTCTGGACTTGACATAGATTCATTATCGACAGCTCGCAGTTCTAGCTGTGATTTTCAGCATAGAGATACTTCATCTATTCATAATGTCTTAATTAGATTTTTTTTTCCTTTCCTTTTTCCAAAGGAGACTGTAATAAACTGAACCCATGCACACACACACATATACAAAAGAAAGAGAAATAAAGGGGGGAGAAAGGGAAGGGAAGGAGGGAAAATGGTGCACTATCATTCCAGTTTTTGTATTGTTAGGTGTATAGGGTATTCCTTTCAGCCAATCCTCCCCCCACCCCCCACCCCAACACATACCCCTTGCATGTTTTATGGCAAAGGATCTATTACAAGCTCATAAAGACAGTTGGGACCAATAATTAGCAAATGCAATTTTATAACAGACTATGTTTTCTTAAAGAAGTAACACTCAAGAAATATTGCTCCTTGATTACACCTGATCACACAATAAAACTATGATTCCATTTTCCTAGATGTTTGATTTTTTTAGGTCTTTTATGTCACATCAAGAAAAAAGTTTCAGGTTTCATTCACTCATTATCATAAAAGCTATATTGAAGACCAAAAAAAAAAGAGTGTGAACCCATAGTTTTCTGGGAAGAGAAAACGTAGAAATATATTCGTTAGCTGTATTTCTTTGCCAACAGTACGCGGGGCTTATTTCTTTGCCAACAGTACGCGGGGCTTGTAACCTGTACAGGTTCCCTACTTAAGAGGTGAAAGTGTGCGTCCTTGTGCCTCTCCTAAAAACTTGGAGCCTATAAAGCGTCACGCCATCTTTGAATTACCCGTTCAATAAAACCAGTTTAAAGCCATGAAATAGCTTATGAGCTCTTATGTGTTATGTAACATTTCCAGTGGTTACTGAAGCAACATTTTGCTCTGTACAGCATTTCAGTTGCATGTGAAGTAATCTGTATTGTTAAGGGATGCTTTGTTTCATAGTGGAGACCATAAACCCTGCTTAAGGGCTTCAAACTCCCTTTTGTCCTACCTGAAAGGCACCTACCAAACCCGGTTTCTCCTTTCTTTTAAGATTAAAGGGGAGAAGAGGCTCTGAAGAGGTTCGTTAGCTGTGTAACAGCGACCCCTACAGGCACAACGTATTGAAAATGGCCAAAATCTCCCGGAGTTCGTTGCTTCAGCCAGCAACGTAGTCCCCTTTTATTTTGATTATCTTGAGAGCTATCGCAGTATTCACCAGGAATTGCTTTGACTTTGAGAACACGGGCTGTTTTTGATGCCTCAGAACCGAAGTCCAAATTTTCGGGTGTTCATTACCTATTATGCAAGACACAAAGTCTTTGTTTTCTCTTTGTGCGATTTAAAGGAATCGTGGACGAGTTGCTTTCTATTCATCAGCAAATCAGCATAATAAACGTGTGCTTAGTCATAACACAACGCCTTTGATTGCTTTTCCCTTGGGAAGAGAAAACGCTTGCAAAACAAAAACAAAAACTGTTAAAATATCAGGAAGAAGAAGGAAAAAAATCCTAATGCTCTTGCTTTTCTAGGTTTGCAAATGTGTGTAGCTCAGGCACCCAAATGATTCATCCCATGAAAGCCTAAGCGCTCCATTTGTTTTGTAGATTTCACTACCCCCTTTGTTCTGCTTCAGACCTTTCAGAGGGCTGAAATGCATTATTACCTTGTTAAATCTCAACCAAAATCATTTCTACAGCCCGAAGCTGTTTTGACGTGGGTTGAGCATCTCACACACAAAAGAATTGCTTTTGTTCCCAGAAGCTCTCATTGGCTGAGTGGCTTTTGCTCTGAGCCAATCAGAAACCAGTTGTTAGGCTTGGCTGGCTATTTTTAGCTTCACTCGAAAAAATACTTGGTCTTGGAGGGGGTAAGCTGGAGAAAGAAAGTAGCGTATAGTAAAAGCAAACAGCTAAATGTATTTTGGATGTCACGGTGTGTTTGGCATTTTTCCTTTAATTACTCATACACTTACATTAGCATGTGTGGGTTTTTTTTTTTTTTTTTGAAACAACAAACGGAAACAGAACTGCATCTCCCCATTCCGAATTATCCACTTAGCAAGGAAGCAAAAAGTCTAAGAAATAGTCAATATCACCTTTTTATCTAAAAGCAAGGCACTATATTGTTTAGTTTTTTCACAATCACGCAAAAATTCCTGTTACCATATAGATTACCATTATTAAATTACCAAATAATTTTTAATAAATTTTTATCTTGAGTTAATAGAAATTCTCAGTGACTTGTTCCTTGTGAATTACAGTCATAAAATCATCCTTCCCCCATGCCCTTTAAAGATGTATATAAATGTACAAACGAATATACCCATGATGTGTAGCAATTAAAATCATAAATATTCCGTGTGTTTTATGTGTGGAGATAAAGCATTCTTTTGAGCATGTTTTTATTTAAGCTATTACTCAGTAGGCAAAGAAACATTTCCCCCAAATGATCTTGAGGTGACAAATCATTGCAACACACGATTTGTTAATTATCTAAATCAGAAAATGAAAGTTGTCGAATTGGAAAAGTTGGGGCTGAAACTTTGATTTTTCATAAATCATCTATTTAACTGGGTAAAAAGAGCCAAACTGAACCGAATTTTGTAACAAATAAATTTTATTAGCAAGAAGGAATATCTCTTCCTGAAAAAGAAAAAAAAAAAAAGCCAAATCTATATCCAGTTCTTAAAATGCATTTCAGGTGGGGGATTCTCCCAATATTTATTAGTTAAACTTAAGACTCGGGCTTCACGCACTGTTGCGATTTGTTTGGTTGTTTTAAGAAAAATTCCTTTTTGGTTCTTGTTGCCAGCCATCAGATTGCCATTTACACATGTGTGAGTAGGGAATCTGGATCACAAGCATTTTGGGAATATGGGAAGACTTCAGGAGGGAGACAAGATTCAGGAGCTAAGCCTGGAATTACAAAAGTGGTTTGTGATGATCTTCTGCGAGCCAGGATGGCCAAGTATATGGTGGGTATAGGCCAAAGGAACTAATGAAAAATTGTACCAGAGTTAAGGGAGGACAGAGAAGTTTGGGGAGGAAACCATCCTTGTTTTCAGCAATACAGAATATAGTGTTCCGGGGAAATGTCCCCTGGGTTTCTGAAGATGAATTTGAGTAGCTGAAATAAGGCACTTTGGAAAGAGTTATCTTTTTCATTCCAACATCAATTTGGTGCACACTGGGACAGGTTTTAAGGAGGCAGCTATACAATAGCTCCCAGGAGTTTAGCTAGGTTTTTGTAGACAACCAGCTGCTAACAATTTTGTTTAATATGCAGTCTTAGTAAATTAAAGGAATCTGACAAATCAAGACCCAGCACGATTCCTATTTGTTTGCTATGGCATAGCATGTTGAACCCCAGCAGAAATTAATCTGTTGCAATTTTTCTCCTCAAAACTGGCATTTTATTTTCATGCTTCCCTGTGCCAGGTGTTTTTGCTCCTGACTTGGTCATCTGAACAATTTCTTAGTTTAATATTTTCCTGTCCCAAAAACAAATGTGTCATAATAATAATAATTTTTGAATCCTGTTTATTTCCAGTTCTGTGTGTTTCTATTTAAACTCCCGAAAGGCAAAAAGACATAAACTAAAAAGCGTCTCCTCCTTTTGTATCTCAACCTCTCTCCATAGCAGTTGATTAGTCTTAAATGTCCATGGTGTACATTTTGTTTTCTGTGAAGGTGGAGACCTTTGTCCATTGGAAATAAGGAGACACGTGGAGGAGAACCATGCAGATCTGCTTTTACCTACATCCCTGTGGATGTTCAGAAAAGGGAAAGGTGCTTGCTGGGAGCCCAATGGATAAAGGAAATACCAAGTGGCTGGGGACATTGAACTCTATTTATTTAGTTATTTAAGTTTCAAGTTTTTGTTAATATTCCAGTCAGCTAACATACAGTGTAATGTTAGTTTCAGGAATAGAATTCAGTGATTCATCACTGACCTGTAACACCCAGTGCGCATCACTTATGGTTGTTTCTCTTTCCTGTACCTGCCCACTATCCTGTTGCCTGTGATAGAAGTTGTAAAAAGTGCATGCTTACCAGTTGGTAGATCATTGTCCCAAGGTTAATTGTGAAATAGTTGAAACAACTGGATTTTGCCATTCACTCCTACCAGTGTAGAGCCAGTAAGCCATACAGAATTATAACAGGCCAAACTATAGTTCTCCTGTGAGGAAGGAGCCATTTTCTTAGAGGAACGAAGCTTCCGGTGTTGCTGGCAACACTGTGCAATAAGCCAAGCTTGTCACGGGGTACCTCTGGCATCTCCTACTTTCTTCTCATCTGATGGAAGCAAGTGCTTTCATGTTTCAAGTTTTATTTTAAATCTCCCTTCGGTGTAGCCTCATCTCAGACTAAGCCTACCCTCACTCCTCCAAGTAATCCCCCCTCATCTTCCAGACTTGGGGTTAGGAGTGAATTCAAGAACCTTTTTTTTTCCTCTGTCTGGATTAAATTGAAAATAATGACAGCTTTTGCTAAAATTATTCATTTTTAGGTGTGTATGTATGTTTGTGTGTTACTGTGCCACACAGTGTGTGGAAGGTGCCCAAACATACCACAGAACACATTCATTGTGTTCCTGCACTGTCATCGGTTCAATCTGATTAATTTGTGGCCCCATAGAAAATCTCCTGTGTGAATCTCATGAGTTTTGTTGAGCTTATTGTGCAGAAAGTCAGCCTGTATAAATATTCTCTTGGTTTCCCACTTTCACATAAATAGGCTTAATTTTTGCCCCTCATGCTCTCCTTGGCCTTTTAAAGATTTTTACTTATTTATTTGACAGAGAGACAGAGATCACAAGTAGGCAGAGAGGCAAGCAGAGAGAGAGGAAGGGAAGCAGGCTCCTCGCTTAGCAGAGAGCCTGATGTAGGGCTCGATCCTAGGACCCTGAGATCATGACCCAAGCCAAGGGCAGAGCCTAAACCCACTGAGCCACCAGGCGCCCCACCTTCCTACAGAATTTTGAGGCTCTTGTAGAAAATCAGAATCTTTCATGACATTAGGATATCCAAAGTTGGGATAAGAGAAAGTTTGGGGGAAATGATTTAAGTTGAAGTGTAACTTCATGCGGGGGTGGCTGACATTTGTAAATCATAGTGTATAGGAAGTAAAGCCTACAAACGGAAGCAGCAACAACAGTTTTAAAAGAAACCATCGAAATTATACTTCTAGTAAGAATGAGTCAAATGCTGTGGGGAAAATGAAGATTTTATTGTGACAAACAATTCAGACACAAGTAGATGTCATTAAGAGTTGAAAACTATGAAATAAAGAGGAAAACATGGTCAGAGAGATGAGGGAAACATAAAGATTAAAAATAAAAATAGAACATGCCATTGGAATTTGTACCACCTTAATTCTGGCTTTTATCAGAAGGTACATCATATACTGCTAATATCTACTCTTAAAATATATTTCCCAAATGAGGAAAATAATTGTGTTTACATTATATAGTAAGTCCTAATTCAATTATGTTTTCAAAAATAAACACTAGAGAGTGTGATAATAGGCCTCAAAATAATAGAATAAAATCCCAATATTTCTTGGTTTTTTTAATAAAACAGAGTTTATTTCATGGCTTTTACATTAAGAAGAAAATGCTGGGGAAACATAGGAAGAAGGTGAAGGAAAACTTTGGTGGGGCAAAAAAAAAAAAGCAAATAATTTTGAAATGATGTAGAGGTAGAGCAAATTATTTTAGCAAGTCAAGGGAACCTGCAAATACCAGGTAAGCATTCTTTTTCATGGGTCTCCAAAATCATTAATCATATGAAGATATATCATATAGTTAGATGTGGACAATTTTGAAGGGGGCATGGCTAGGTGTTGGTCACATAAAACCATGAATTTTGTAATCCAAAAGATTATAGAGCTCTTAGGTGAGATCCTCCTCTCCCTATAAAATATGTGCGGGATAAATGGACAGAAAGCAAAAGCACAGAGGGGAACCATTACTAGTCTCCATCCGAGCACCCTGCCAGAGGTCTTATTTACAGCTGACCCTTCCAGTGGTAGCTCTTTCCTCTTCCATGCATTTTGAAAGCCTCTCTAATTTTCTAGGTGAGGATGATTTGTTGGTCACTCCTGACAGAACTACAGAAGAATGCTTTTAAATGCCCATTTCAAACACAAGACTGTTGGAAAAATGCTGTGAAAATCACTTAAACTTTTTTCTTTTTTTTTTTTTTTTTTTTGGCTGGAACACCTCTTATGTCCTTCTGTGGAGCTGTTAAAAGTAGAACAACTGTAGTTTGTCTTGACGCATAGTGACTTGGGTTTGTTTTGGATAGACCCTTGGTTAATAAATCTGTTTTCCATTTGGGTGTACATACTGATGTCCATGGCAAAGTCTTGCTTTGTTCCTTCATTTACTTACTGAAATGTCAATGCTATGCTTCCTTTGATTAAAATAATAAAATACATGATTAAATATTTTATAGGACCTATCACACTATGAGCAATGCTTTTGGGGTCAGAGGGCATTCTTCAGGTGAGCACATGTGTTGTTCAGCAAATTACCCCTGAAAAAGAGGTGTGTGTACAAGCTTCTGGAAAGTCTCACAGCTGTGGTGCCCAGATGCTGGCTGACATGTACCACTGGGGTCAGCGTGGAGAAAGGAGTCAGGATGCTCTGTGGACAACTCTGTATTAAACTTTACATCAGTAGCAAAACACAATCCAAATGGAAGATGGATGAGGTGACTTGAAAGCTGTTGAGTATCACTTTGTCACCATTGAAAAGCATTACTCTTTACACAGTGACAATCCCATTAACCTCTGGGGCTCAATCTCCTTCATTAAAATCATCCCAGACTTTCTGCAGTCTGCTTTCAGTGTAGTCATTGGTATCAAAAGGCAATGAGACAGCTTGGGAAATTGGACATTGAAGCATTTTCTGACAGAAAATATACAAGGTTTGGGCATTCCGCATGCTAAAGGCTGAGAAAGGCAGAAGACTCATGTTGATCTCCAACCTTTCAACCTACGTTAGAATTTAAAGAACCAAAGAATTTGGGAGAGAAATCAAATACCCCAAATCAATCCATTTTAGAGCTCCCTTCCTAAGCTTTCATCTGTCTTCATGCAGAAGTATCGAGAGTCATATAGATTGTTCAGAATTGGGCTGCAGTGCATGAGTTATGTGGTGGATGGAGAGTGTACTCATAGACCAAGCCTAATGCAGTCCATCCAAATTGAGCGGGAAGGGATGCTGAGAGAGTTATTATCAACACTTAGGAGGAATTTCTCATTGGTTATTTGTAGGAGGAAGATGAGACTAGACCTACCAGAGTACCGGCAGGGCTCCTGACAAGGTTGAATGAGCTCACTTATGTAGTAAGAAAGAACATGAGTTACAAAGACACACAAGGAAGCAATCACATGGCTTTCTCCAGTTGGGAAAGATGTGTTATTTCCCACAGGACTGGTAGATATGGAGAAGCTTTTAAACAGACCCCTGCAGAGCCTGTGTTGTTCCATATTGGTTTAGGCCCTCAGACCAAAGGTTTGGAAAACTCTCAAAAGTAGAGATTGTTTCCAAATTATTTCTGACTCCCTTAAGTCATATTGGGTATCTCCTGTATATCTGTTTGCTCATTCAACATTGAGATACCAGGTAAAGCTCCAAAGACATAACTGCTCTTCGTGAGAAAGCTGTATCCCTGGGATGTAGACTGACATGCAGACATTTACAGATAAGCTACCCCGGGCTGCCAGGAACACGTGTTTACTGTGCAACAGGAGCCCCAGAGAGGAGTGCGTCACTCACAGAAGACATCGTGAGGCCTTTAAAGAACAACATGGAGGCTAAGTGGGTATTTTTTTCTTTTCTTTTTTTTTTTTTTAAAGACACAGTGAGAGAGGGAACGCAAGCAGGGGGAGTGAGAGAGGGAGAAGCAGGCTTCCCGCTGAGTAGGAAGACCCATGTGGGGCTCGATCGCAGGACCCTGGGATCATGACCTGAGCCGAAGGCAGACACTTAACCGACTGAGCCACCCAGGCGCCCCTAAGTGGGTATTTAATAACAGAATAGTTTAGTTGAGTGGTGAAGGAGAGTACAGTCCAGGCAGAGGGAACTGCATATGCAAAGGTACAGAGAAGAAATTATCCGAGAAAATAATTAATTCAATATGGCTGGTGGCAAGAGGGTAGAGATGGCCTAAGGTGGTAACAGACATCAAGGTGGAACCAGATCATAAAAAGCCTCATATGGGATGCTATTGACGGGGTGATCATAGATTATCTGAGCCAGAACACTTTTGAGAGAAGAAGAAAGGTATTACTAATATTTACTCTGATGAGAACCCACCAGGAATGCCCCTGCCCTGCTGAGACCTATCGGTGCCCTAGCTGTGCACGGAGCAGAACGCTGAAGGATGTCAAAGAGAAAGTGCTGACAGCAGATGTCCCCGTGAAACTGATCACAGCCTCACACCAGCGTGAAGACTGGATTCGATTTCCAGACACTGAGAATCAGTATCTAGAAAGAGCTTTTCTGCCAGTGACATGGATCTGAACGCTCACCTTTTCCTGGACGGCCAAAGATAAACTCGGTTGGGTCCGTAAACCCATGAGATCCTTTCACCCCCTCAGATGTTCAAGGAGTGATGTTGCTTTGCTCTTTGGAGTCCATAGGAACATAAATTGTGGGTGAGCTGACTAGTCAGCCGAATGAGGCTCTTTACCTGATTGCCTTGCCATGTTATGAAAGTCAAAGAAAAATGCTGGAAAGAGGGCTGTGGAGCTGGTAAATCACATCTACTCTTTCTTTCTAGTGGCCCCAAAGCACTAATATTTATGTAGTTGCAGCTGAGTCCGTGATGTGCGGCCCGTGGGGTCCCTGCGATGGTGCTCCCTGCTATAATGGGTTGATGGGACCATGAAGTGGAGGTTGGGAGGGAGGTTCGAGGGCTGCAGGGCCTAGTAAAACTTTGGTAAAAGTACACTTGTAAAGCAGCTGAGCCGGGAGGGAGCACAGCTGTTTCTGCTCCCTTTAGAGTAAGACCACCACAGTCTAAGCAAGTGCCCTTACATTGTATTTCTTCCATCTTCCAGACTCTGATTTGCGATTTGGAGTTTGACCAGTGGAGGAGTCACAGGTCTTGGAAGCTCCTCTGTTTTGTATTTCTTTCTGGCTTCCTTCTGTGTTCATTAATGACCAGTTTTCCTAATGCCTCATTTTCACGTCTTATTCTGCATTTTCCTTTTTCTAATTTTACAACATTTCCCTGAGGCAAAATAACCCTAGTCAAATCTTCAATAAAACAGTTTTGTGTATGTATCAACCAGCATAAACAACATTATGGTTTTAGGCACTCAGCCTTTTCTAAAAGAGTACAGATTGTCTTATTTGTATATTTTTAAATATCCTTGGTACAAAATCTTAAACACACTCTTATTCTAAAACGTATTCTTGTGAGGTAAAGAATCCCTATGTTCATTCACTTATATATTAGACAATCATTTGTTGACGAGGTCTCATGCTTCTGACATTGTCTAAAATCTTGGGCACACAGCGATTTGAAAGAAAATCCTTACCATTAAAGAGGGTGCAGTTTACTGGTGGTAAAACGGGGGAGGCTAGTGGAAGGAAATAGGCTGTTTATCTGTAGCAGTGTTCTCCAAGGGTGGTCTCAGTACCAACAGCATCTGAGTCCCCAGGGAACTTGTTAAAAATGCAAATTATTGAACTCCTCCCAAATCTGTTGAACCAGAAACTCTGAGTTGGGGCTCAGCGGTCTTCGTTTTAACAAACCCTATGTTTGACTCTGATGCTGAAGTTTGAGAACCTGTGAGCCACGATATAGTAAGATGTACATGCTGCGTGGTAGAAGAGGATGTGTGGGCTAACTCGGTCTGGTGGCCTGAGAAAAAGCTTCTTGAAGATGTTATTTCTAAGAGGAGAGTTGAAGGATTGGCAGGAATTGGCCAGCCAAAGGGAAGGTAGGAGTGGACAGAGATTCAGTCCAAGAACAAGATGTACTGAGTCAGCCCCGAGGTGAAAAATAGCAGAGCTTATTCAGACTTCCAGAGGAGTTCAGGGAGGCTGGTACTGCACATGGTGGAAGGTGGGGAATTGTTTACATCTCTTATCAGAGGGCAGACAAAGCCTACCACCACGGCATCTGCAGGCACTAGAATGAAGAAAATCAGAGGTGACAGGTGGGTTTTTCACGTCAGGAAGTTCTAGGGAGTCAGAATAAAACCAATGGGGAAAGAAGGACAGTTGGGAGTGTGACGTTAGGGAGCCTCCGGGATTCCGCTACGCAGACTGGCAGGGAGCAGGAAGGATAACCCAGAAAACGTGTGTAAGCTCCAATGAGGACTCCTCCTCAAGAGACTGGAGTCTCTTGTCTGCTGGGGCTGCCATAACATAAATGCCACAAACAGGGTGCCTTAAACAACAGAAATTAATTTTCTCCTAATTCTGGAGGCTAGAAGTCCAAGCCCAAGGTGTCTCCTAGTTTTGGAGGCTAGAAGTCCAAGCCCAGGGGCTGATGTTTTGGAGACTTCTCTCCTTGGTTTGCAGATGGTCACCTTCTTGCTGTGTATTCATGTGGTCTTTGTGCGTGCACATTCTGGTATCCCTTTGTGAATCCTAACTTCCTCGTCTTCTAGGGATGCAGTGATACTGGCTTAAGGCCCACACAAATGGCCTAATTTTAACTTAATTACCTCATTAAAGCCTAACGTCTAAATACAGTTGCACTCTAAGGTACTAGAGGATAGGGGTTCATCATGACAATTTTTTTTTTTTCATCATGACAATTTTTAGAGGACATGGTTCAGCCTATAACAGAACAAGCAAGACTCCAAGATCAGAAGAAATGGAATCCTTGGTACTTATTAACATGTGAATCCAGAGGGCCGGTAATGTGCCAAGAGATTTCAGGAGCTTTATACCCAGAGCTATGGGTCCATGTGGAGAAAATAACCTGGTTTGCCACAACAGCATACCAGCCCCCTCCCAAGTGTTTCTCAAAGTCCCGTAGGCACAAAAGAGATTGGTTTCATATTTGAGGCATCATGAACTCACGGTTGTGAGAAAATAAAAGGTGATATCATGAAAAATAAGTGCACACAGAGATACACACTGGTTGCCATAGAAGGAACTATATAGTAAAAGGTCACCAGATTTGGAAATCCAAAGAACTGAATTTGAATGTGTGATTTGTCGCTTTTCTCTTTATAATAAAGGGGTCCTACTAATAGGTCCTTCATAGTAGTACATGAGACAGTATGTCTCATAAAATATGACGGTTTTACATATGTAAGCTATTGTAATCACCATCATACGTAACTTCTTTATTGAGAATTTTCTGTAAAACAGATATTACAATAATGCCTTCAAATTTAAGATCTCATTTACCTGCACTCTGTAAAGAAATTCATAGATACCTGAAATAAATGTTCAAGAGAATCCACAAAAACAAATATGTTTATCAAAAACTGTCCTTTCTAAGAAATGACTTTCCGATATTAGTAGGGGGCTTTCCGAGTTCAATACAAGCGATCAGATTTTATCTACAGGAATGTGTAACTGAAAGGTACTATATGGAAAGAAAGCAAAACTGCATGCACGTAGAGTTATCACATTTCAAGTACTTCAGTGACATGGAGATTAGATATCTTGGAGATTAGAAAAAAGAGGGGAGGCCAGAGATGAAGCAGGTATTAGAATCCCCTGGTGGAACTGTCCCACTTTCCCTGACTCGCCCACCTGTGTGGCGGGGATGGGTGCATCAGGCTCTCAGAGCTGGAAGGCCCAGGCAGGAAGGCTGTTCTGCGAGGTTCCCCTCGTTTTCCGCGCTTGCTCAGCGAGATTCCCATGGTTCGTGTTCCCTCGGGTATTGACAGAAGAGAGAGAGCAGATCTGCCGTGGACCTTGTCATATGTCATTGAAAACCAAAACAAAACCAGTCTATTCTTTCAGACCCCTCAATTTGTTTTAACCCAAAACGTCAAGGGCACTTTGATATAGATTATTCAAAATATGAGAAATTCAATAATAGTTTAAGTGTGGGCCTAAGATAGGATGTAGAAAGGAAACTTACACAAGGTGGTTCTTACTTAGCACGTAGAGAGCTTTGCTATTGCCTGTGGGCAAGGGGCAAGGACAGCTTTATAGAGCAGAAGACATCTGATCCGTGTGCAGGAGCTAAACAGGAGGCATTTGTGTGAATCAGGTAAGAAACCACATTCAAACATGAGATCCTGATGTTCAAATTATGGGGGTTTGAAACCACTGGGGAGGAGCTAGGTCTTGTGCAGGCTAATCACCTCCTGTCCCTCTAGATCCTCTAGATCCCTCTACATTTTACTCTGTGCCCGAGGCCCCTGATGCTACGTAGGCACGGCATCATCCTTACCGCTCTCTCTCTCCCGGGGGGGAAGAGTCAGCGAGAGGCAGTAGACATCAACGGCATGTTGGAAGAAGGGCAGAAACAGGGCTGGGATTCAGTAGCCTTTCTTCCTGCCAGGTGACTGCTGATGGGCCCTGTCCCTTTATTAAATAAAGGCCATGACTCTAACTGAGCAGTCCCAATCTCTAGGTGCTGGTAATGTCTCTCCCCTTTCTCCTCAGAGTGACGATTTTTTGGGTTTCCTTCCCGCCTCTAACTGAGCAGTCCCAATATCTAGGTGCTGGTAATGTCTCTCCCCTTTCTCCTCAGAGTGACGATTTTTTGGGTTTCCTTCCCGCTCTCTGCATTTGAGTAGATATTCCCTTTGCACGACTTCCCTCAGTTACCCCACTTAAGTACAACCACCTTATTCTGAGGGCATCATGGTTGATACATTTATGTAACAACACAACTGAGTAAAAAGCAAAAGGTCATTCTGCCCAGAGACACTCTGCAATTTAATTGCTATGATTTTTTTTCTCTGTTCTTTCATCTCTCCACACCCATTGAAATGAATGGCTATTTAATGTTACCAAGGATACACAGAACGATTCAGAAGATGCCATTTGAAGAATCGGCAACCATGAGTCGTGGAAATTATTTCATTTCAAATCTTTCTATTACAATAGAATAGATTTTATATTTGTAACCCTGTAAAAGTCCTCAGAGATTGTCTAATATTAGATATGAGATAGTCCAGTGAGCCTAAAATTAGCTCATGAAAAAATCATCCAGACAGCTAAGTATATGTATATGTGTGTGTGTATATGTATGTATATGTATATATGTGTATATGTGTATATATGTATATGTATATATACATAATACACACACACACACACACACACACATATATAAATTTACCAAACTCACCATGGTCTCCTGCATCAGAATCTCTGAGGGCAGCATCTGGACTTTTATTTATTCATTTATTTATTTATTATTTTTATTTATTTTTATTCTCATTTAAGGAGTGGGAAACCTGAGGACTTCAGAGGTTCCGTAACTTGTCGAAACCCAGATAACATAACAGAGGTATAGTCAGAGTGAGATCTACTGCTCTGGACTTTCTGTTATCGAGAGTGAGGGGAATCAGAAATAGGGGAAATCAACAGAAACTTTGGAGAGAGAGTAATGCCCTAGTTTGGAAAACTAGAACACTGAGCATGAATTAAGGAAAACAAGGTTGTGTTTCCCAGTCTCCAACACCGCACCTTCACCAGACATCCTCTATACCTCACGCAGCTTTTTAAACTTCTGTCATGCATTGACCTTTCAGGAGGGGTATTTCTTACAACGAATAAGATAACCAGCAACTCCCTGACTCTATTTACATACTAGGATTGCAGTTCCACAGGAAGGACTCAGTGTTCTGATAAGTGATGGAAACAGCTTCGTAAATCAGAAGATAACCTCGAGCCATGGCTTTGAAGTCTCACTGATGTTTTCCAACTCATTTCCTAAGGAGAGAAAACCTGCCAAAACCCTCCAAGAAGATAAACAATCTTTGGCTGGTTGAAATCCGGAGTCTGAAGACAATGAATTGATCAAATATTTTCTACCAGAAAACAATGCAAAACAGTTCAGTTTATACAAGAGTGTCTTCTCCTACAACCTTTTTCAAAAATAGGGAATTAATATTACTGGTGATGTAAGAAGAGAATCAAAGAAGAGGAACCAATCTGCTTATTTCAGTGTGGATGAACTTCTCTGACCTCCAAATTCTCACAGCAGACACTTGTTGGCATCCTTAACTATCTAAAACCAGAGACAGGAGATTTCCCAATAGCAAAAATATGATTTGGTTTAACCAATTTATCTTATCCTCCACTACTCTTCTCCTCAGTTTAAGTTATTTGAGCATGGTGGAGAACGTTGAAGAAGCATGCCTGGGATTTTCCAGGACAAAGAGGGAGGCATGATCACTCTACCTTTAGTGAGCATCCTAAGATCTGTGGGGTCCTTCATCAGTTTTGACTAACCTCACTGTGACCAGCTGGGGCTCAAGTTCTTCACCCTCCAGCCTCTCTTGAGTTCTGCATGGCAGATTTCTTAGCTATGATGTTCAGTTTCATTAATAACTTCAAAATGTATCTGTACAGATGGCTGTCTGTAAAGGAAAGTGGATAGTGCATCTAATAAGAACACTAAACCTTACAATTACAAGATGTTCTGATTTAAAAAAAAAAAAGGTAGGTAAATACAATCCAGTATTTGAGGTCAGTACATTGCAGTGAGTTGTTCTGCATGTTTAGTTCTGGGTAGTATTTAAAATACCTTATATATGGTATTAAAAACACCATAGAAACTGGACATCATGTAATTTAGTCTGCTAAGACCTTAGTTTCTCTTATTTAATTCTCTCCTTCTTTATTGTTTTGAATTTCCGTACCTCTTTGGAATGAGCTCAGATTTTCTTGAAGACTTTGAATGGCATTCCAAAAAACACTCAATTTCAGTCGTGCAATAAGAAGAGGATATTTTCTGAGATCTCGTATAGTATATGAGCAGAGGTTGACAGAGTGTTCAGACCATACGTGCTCTAAAACACAGAAAACCAATGCATTAGGATGGCAGGTTTCTCTGTCAATTCTATTTGGGAGTTTTGACCAAAATTTGCCTTATTGGTCACTTGAAGTCACCAATTGTCTCTCTAAACTTGGGAAATATGAGGCTTAAATTTTAGGGATTGAGAGGGAGGGAATAAAGAAAGTATTTTTCCTTAAACCATAATAACATTGAGAAATTTAATGAGCTATTTTATATGGCAAATTCCCATTCTATGCCTATATTGATCTGTGGCAAGTGCAGTAGGAATGGTTTAAACATTTTAAGATACCATTCATAGTCTTTTACAGTTTTTCTATTTTTAAATGACAAAGATTTTAAGCAGTTTTGATTTCTTTTTTTTTTTTTAGAAGGGGGAGGAGCAGAAGTAGAGAGAGAGAGAGAGAGAATGAATCTTAAGTAGGCTCCACACCCAGCACAGAGCCCTATCCATCTCACTATCCTGAGATCATAACCTGAGCTGAAATCAAGAGTTGGATCTTTAATCGACTGAGCCACCCAGGTGCCCCTCAAATGACAAAAATATTTTAAAATTGCTTTAAAACTCTACATTTTAGATACTTTCCTTTGGGGCACCTGGGTGGCCCAGTTGGTTAAGAATCTGCCTTGGGCTCAGGTCATAATCTCAGGGTCCTAGGATCAAGCCTTGCATTGGGCTCCCTGCTCAGCAGTGAGTCTGCTTCTCCCTCTGCTTCCCCCTCCTGCTCATGCTCTCTTTCAAATAAATAAAATCTTTCAAAAAAAAAAAAAAAGCTTTCCTTTTTGCATCACACTTGAATCCTGATTTTCACGCTTTGAATTTGTTTTGAAAATTAATCATTAGTAGAAAAATTAATCATTAATAATCTCCTTTCTCCAGTGTCTTGGATTGCATTTCCTGGGAGCAGAACTGGAGATGAGAATTCAGTGGAGCTATTTAATTGGGCAAGAGCCTCCAAGAGAAGGAAATAAAGGAAGCAGGACAGGGCAGGAGAAGGAGGAGCTTATTAAGGACCTGGAGCTACTCCAGCCTGATCCTCTGGGGGAGCTGTGGAGCATTAATGGAACCCCATAGTGGAGGTGTGTGCACCACCATTCATCTGTGGTCAGTCTGTCATTAGTTGTGGGGTGTAGAAGGGAGGAGTGGGGGTGGACATAATCTCCAGGTTCAGCAGTGCTGGCTTAAAGTGAGAAATTCTTCGGAGAATGGGGTAGCTGTGAGCAACTCTCACCTGCTGTCCCAGCCAGGACCATGCAGCAGGGTGCGGCCACACTACCCAAGTCACCTAAATAAACACAACACTTACTGATTGGCTTCTGGGTTAAAGTACTTGATCAGTTTAATAGAGCATCTCTGACAAAGCTCTCTTTCTTCTCTTTAGCTTTTTCTTGGTCAAATGGAAAGAGTCCATGTTTGGCTCACAGGTAGATTAGGTTCCTCATCCTTTGTGTGTGCCAAAGAAATCAGCAACTTGATTTTTCTAGGCCTCCTTTTCTTCCAGATGTAAGAAAAATTATGGCAATTTTCAAAGGTATAAGAACTAGCAATTTGGTCTTCTTAAATGTGAAGGGATATTAACATTTCAGGCATTACTGGTTATGTAAATGGTACTGAGACGGTCCCCGTTGTATTTGTATGGCAGACAGTCAAGGCTGCTGGGCCAGGAACAGCCAGCACCAGTGGGGCATTTGCTCTGGGCACGACTCACCCTTGGGCCTTTACATTCGAGATCACTGTGAACCCTGTCAGTGTATCTGCCTAGTGAGATTTTGATCTCCCATTCTTCTAAGAAGGGAACGAGGCTCAGAACTTTTGAGAGACTTGCCTAAAATCGTTCATCTGTTGGAGAAGCCAGGATTTGAACACAAGGCTAAAATATTCTTGCTAGAACTAGGTGTCTTTCTTTAGTTCAGTATTCCAATCAGTAAACCACCTTCCTAATTTGGATAAACTGCTTATAACAAGAACATTTTCTCGGCAAGTTCTCCTCAGTAACAGTATAGTGTGCCATGTACAGTAGCTTATGGTCTCACAGAAAGTGCCAGAAGAGTATAATGGTAAAGGTTCTTTCAGAAGTTCAGAGCATACTTCCGGTTAAATTTTGTATCGGTGGCCTATATCCTACTACTGTTTCAGAAGTTCAATTCCTCTGATGTTTTAAAGACGGTGCAACCGAGCCCTGAAAACACATACTTTCAGATACTTAAAGAAGAGAAGGAAGTTGTTTCCATGAATTTTCATGAATTTCATGAATTTCATCAAATTCTTTTCTTTAGTCCATTTTACAGGATGTTCCCCATTAGGCTGACGATCTCTTCACCTTTTTTTCTGAGTTCTCCGTGTCAGGGGCCAAAAATGGGATCTCATTGCTCTTGGTGCATGTGCCCAGCATGATCTCTTACTTTGGGTACCAATAGCCCCCAAAGAATATGTTTTAAATGCAAACGTTGTACATGGCTGCCATTTACTTTATGACTCATTACGAATAGCAGCCTGTTATTTTCCATATTTCATTACCAGTGTTTCTTTTGCTGCTTTTTCTGCTTTGTATGCATTTTTAAATTGCTGTATTTTACTTTTCTTGCATTCCCATGACTCTTTAATAACTCTTGCCAGGGTTCTGCCGAGGCGAAGTGTTGGGATTATGATAGAGGTAGCTGAGAGGGTTTGGTTGTCTCTTGATAGGCCCGGTGGGAGGGTTGTGGCCCTGACTATAGATGCTTACTTAACTGATATTTCCTCTGAATGTGGGTTGCATAATACCTCTTCCCCCTCAGTTTTGGGTCTTTAGTGCTCAATTCCAGGGCAACAAGGAACATCACTTCAAATGTTGTCATAAATAGATCACCTTATTTAACTACTCCCAAATCCATTTTTTTCCCCTCATTTGGGGAAAATGAAGGTCAGGAAACCTAAGCAGTTTATCTAAAGGCACCCAGATAATGGTGGTAAATTTGGTATTTAAGTTGAGGCCTGACAGGTTCTAGGCAACACACAGAGAAGATTTCCCAAGGCCGAGTCTTGGGAAACTTTTCTACAGATCGTAGTATAATTTCTTAGATGAGACATGGTATAAAATACACAGAGATAGCCAGGCCTACCCATATATCTTGGGGAACAGAGCTGAGAGATAAGGTGGGGGCCCCTGGCCCATGCCCTGCTCCCCTTTTCTTTCTACATCTGGCTCCGTCCCGGCTCTGAGGATTCTCCTACCATCTCTTGGACCCGGGGTGCTCTCAGTAGGATGAATCTGGGGAAAGGATCTACACAGGTCCTAGAAACAATCTCAGGGCTATTTTGTTAGGGAAATTCAGGGACCAGAGTACTAGAGGAAGGACCAGAAAGATGGGGATTGTGGGTCACAGATGGTCATGCATCCTTTACTCTTGCCCCGTATAGTCCTGACTTACAGAGAGGCGGGCAGCTGGCCGAGGAGCAGTGCAGCCTGGGCCCCAGGGCAGCACTGAGTTTGGCCATGGACAACCCCCGAGTGCACAAACTAGCGCAGCTTGTATAGTTAGCAAGCTGTCAAAGGCACCCTGTGTTATACCTGAGCGGAGACTAATTAGCTATTCCAAAGTGCACCTGACTGGATGAAAGGTCCTTCCTCTGCTTGCCAATGCAAATATGCCCTCGGTGGTGTGTGTGTGGGGGGGCACATAGGTGAGTGGGCATGCTGAAGAGAGTATGTTCTTGGTTTGCGAGAAAAAAAAAACAGTTTGAAAAAAGTGTCTGGAGCATTCTTTTCAGTTGTTAGTTACTACATGTCTTTAATTAAATATTTACTCAGCCACTGTGAGCCAGATACTGGAGTTACATGGAAAATCATAATACAAAGGACAATTTGAGTAGCGCTGTAGAGAGGATAACCTTCTAGGTACTAGGTACCAGGCAGTTTCAGATACTAATGTTGTATTTTCAAACAGACCTGACTCTTGCCCTTATGGAAACAATAGGGATATGCTAGACATTTTAAAAAATGACTTAGCCATGAAAATAATTACAATTGCAGGAAACAGTGTTGAGAACATCTGGGGACTCTATATAGTGTAGCTGTGGGTGGACGTGTGTCCCTCCGAAGTCCATATGTTGAAGTCCTAACCCTCAGTAGAATGGGAATGTGTATGGAGATAAGGTATTTAAGAGGAACTTAAGTTAAAATACAGCCTTTAGGGTGGGTCCTCATTCAATAGGACCGGTGTTCTTACAAGAAGAGGACATTTGAACATAGACATGCACGGAGAAAAGATGATGTGAAGGTACAGGCAGGTAACTGTCTGCAAGTCAGGGAGGACGTCTCAAACCGGCTGACACCTTGATCTTGAACTTGTAGCCTCCAGAACTGTCAGACAATAAGTCTCTGTTGTTTAAGCTATCTGGTCCCTGTTCTGGCTGCCCTAGCAAAGTCATGCAGTATGTAACAGAGAACCCATATCTAGTGAAGAATGCCTAAAGTAAAGCATTTTTGAGGATGGCTTCTAAATACCCCAGGAAGAAATGAGTTGTTACTCAGATGTCCAGGGGATTGAAGGGAGTAGGGTAGGATGGGTAGAATTCCTGGGAGAAGGTGTGGATGGGCAAAGTTCATAAAACTTTGAACAATGAGAAGAAATAATCTGAATCATGGATGAACTGGGGAAAGAGTCAAGGAAGTTGAACCATAATGAGGAAAGAGGTGGAACAGCCTATAAACAACTTTTTTGGGTCAGTGCAGGTGGAAGGTGTTGTGCTATAGCAGGAAATTCCTGTTCCCTGCCAAGCCTTTGGCCAGCTCCAGCAGCCTGAACTTTCTTGTTTATGTGTGTGCATGTCTTATAAAATTATTATGAGAACCAAAGTAAAGGCTTTGTTCTTTGTTCCCTGGTATGGAAGGAAGGAAGGAAGGGGAGAGAGATATAGGGAGGGAAGGAGGGAGGAAGGGAGGAAGAGAGGAAGGAAGGGGGAAGGAAGGCAGGAAGGAAGGAAAGAAGGAAGGAAGGATGGACGGTGGGATGAAAAAGAAAGAAGGAAGAAGAGAGAGAGGAAGGAAAGAGGAATGAGAGAGAGGGAGGGAAGAAGAAAATTTGATTTATTTGACAGATACTGCTGTATAGTTGGAAACTTTTGAATTAGCAACTGAGCACATAACTTTGCTTATCAATAGTAGTAGTGCCTTAACATTACTTTTACAAGAAAACTTCACATCAAAACCAGAAGCCAGGCCTTGTTTTTGCAGTGTGTGTTTATCGACACCTAGCGGCAGAACTCTGCATTGTTCTGGCATACACCCGAAAAATAAGTTGTTCACACAATAGAGATTTCAAGTCATTCCCCAAATGGTGTTTTCACTTATTTATTCTACAACCACTTATTGAATCATCTTATACATCTTACACTATTTCTGTGAGGCACTCAACTAAGTTGAGTTCTCTGTCCTGGTTTAACACATCCGATACACAAATTCAGTCATGCCAACGGCCACCATTTGTTGAGCACTTACTACGGACGAAGCACTGGGGGAGGCAGCTTTTGCACATTATCTCTTTCGAATTTGACAACCAAGTCCAGCATTGTTATCCTTTTTCTCAAGTAATGAACCTGAGCCTTAGAAAAATAAGCTGATTTACCTAAACTCACACAGCCAGGTCATTGGAGAACTGCAGTTAAATCCTAATCTGTTGTAGAGCTCATGTTCATTCCACTCTACCACACAGCATCTTAAACAATTCACTCCTAACTTTACCAATTTAAACTATGCAAACTTGTTTAGTTCATATATATGAACTAAATAAGTATATATGTATATATATATATATACACACACACACACACATACATATATATATTTGTATTTATATATATTTATGGATGTGTGTATGTGTATATGTCACTATTAATTGTATGCCAGGGACAGTGTTAGATAAGACTGCGTATATTCCTTCACAGAGTATTTACTGAGCACCTACTACCTGCCATGTATTACACTGAGTGCTGACAGACAGTGGTTGGCAAAAAGACATGATCCCTGTCCCCGGTGTGTTTGGAGCCATGTACAGTAGAGGGATGTTAATCAGGTAATCACACTAACAATTATGTGTGCCTAATTGCAGTCTGGGGTCTACTTCCTTAGGAATGACAATTCAAGTGTACATATACATGAGCATCGTAACTTCTTAAGATTTCAGAATGGGTTTCTGCTTCAGCTGAGGTCTGAAGGATGACTGTAATTTAAACATATGTGTGTTTAGAGGAAGGAGTGAAAGGGGCAAGTAGACAGGTGAGAGCAGTGTTTCAGACAGTGGGGATGGCTTGTGCAAATGTCCTGTGGTAGAAGAGAAAAGCACACAGTCAGGAAAAAGAGGTAAGGGGTTTGGGATCAAATGTGACTGGGGAAGTGGAGAAGTAGTAGATAAGGGGGAAGGCCATTCTGCGGACTTGCCTATAATGCAATGATGTATTTCCACTAATGCCATGGCACAGGAACTCTCTCTATCCACATTTAGCTATTGCAGAGGGAAGTCCTCCCCCAATGCTGGGGAAAAGAAAAGTTAGCATAGACCCAGGGCAGTTTCTGTGCATGGTCCTTACTGGGGCTGAGGCTGGGAAGTTAGCTGTATGCTGATTCAATTCCCCTACAACCTCGGGAATACAAGCAGTATCTTTTGTGGGTATCTCTATCCCATGGCACTTTTCATTTTTATCCATGTGACCCCCTCATATACACTGCCATAAAGAGAAGCCCAGTAGCATCACCTCTTTTATCCCTACCCTCTCTGTCTTTCCTTCTCTTCTAATATCTGGGAGAAAATTTTTCTACCAAGTACCCCCCTCCCCCCATGCTAGGAGGAAGAAAAGCCAGAGCTTTCCTCATGTTGGAAAGTTACCATCTTTTTTTCTCTACTTTCTGCCAGGTCACACTTCTCTCCAGGTGCACTGGGCACAGGTCCACAAGAAGGAGAGAGGAACAGGTAAGTGAATTACTAATAAAGAGGCAGAAAAGTGTCATGAAGCATCTCAAAAGATTGTCCCTCCATGTCTCCTGGAGAAAACTGCTCCTTTACAAAATGATATCTAGTTCTCTGGGTGGTCCGCTTTCTTAGAAAGTGGAAAGGGCCTTCATTCTCTTTCTCTAGGACAGTAACTTCCCCTTTCAAAGCAACATGAAGGGGTATGAGGGATGTTTTCCACAGGTCCTCCAAGAGTGTGCTGGACGAACCTATGTCACTCTCTTGCAGACAGCTACATATCTTTGGGAGAGAACCCTCTCCCAAAGTTGTTTTCCCTCATTGCTTTGGTCTTAGTTACCCCTGCCTGGTCTTGCAAACTAGAGGTTCGACAGTGGGGTTTGAGGTCTGGCCCGCAGGCACATGGCGCTCTGTCTGGATCATACCCTCACGTCCCCACTTGGCTCAGTGTATCAGGCACGTGGTGCACTAGAGTCAGAGACTGCTGCATTCTCCCCAGAAGGCTCTTAGTATCCTTGTTCAACTCTCTCTATGAGATTGGTCTTCCTTCTAAATCTTCTTATACGTGAAAACCCACTCCCGTGAAGTTTCTGAACTTGGTCAAATCTGTTTTCCTCCTGTGCCTTGATTCTCCCACCACATTTTAGATAAAGGGTGAGATTCCTGCCCAGAGCTCTTTTCCTCTCATCCAGAAACCCTCAGTGTTGGACAATACTCTGTCTTCTCCTTGCAGGACCCGACTCTTTACCTGACACAGCATTGCCCGTTGTGGTCTGCAGTGCACTAAACTGTCCAAACCTAGAAAGTTCAATTTCCATAACACATTCTTTTTTTTTTAATATTTTATTTTTATTTATTTGACAGACAGAGATCACAAGCAGGCAGAGAGGCAGGCGGAGAGAGAGGGAGGAAGCAGGCTCCCTGCTGAGCAGAGAGCCCGATACGGGGCTTGATCCCAGGACCCTGAGATCATGACCTGAGCCGAAGGCAGAGGCTTAAACCACTGAGCCACCCAGGCGCCCCTCCATAACACATTCTTAAAGCAAACTGAACATTGAAAAAGATGCCTCCGAATTATTCCTCTAATACTCACCATGAAGAAGAGATCAGGTGCAAAATAGGATCTTTGCAGATGGTAAAAATGAGAAGAAAATCCAACGGCATCATTTCTGGCGTGGTTGTGGGAGAGCCAGGTGCCAAGAGCAGAGTGTCCTCATGTCTAGTAGAAGTTGATTTTAACAAATGACTTACTCCATCATTGAAAGTTTCTAACCCTCTGGTTCAAAGGATTAGAGATGTGTCCACAAGTAAGTCAAGGGTATGTGGCAATGAACAGATGACAGGCCGGGTAAAGACTGATTTTCCTTTCTATTTTTCCTTCTCTCCAGATTGAAGATGTATAAGAGATGCCTGAGGGTCTAGTGGGTATTTTGGACCAGAAGGTGACCTTGAGGATAAAAGTCACATATACAAGATGGTAAAAGAAAAAGATAGGGAAAGACTCCATGGAGATAATTAAGCAGACAGGACTTTATAGCTATGGGTTTATTTTATGTGAGGAAGATTCAAATTTCTCTCTTGGTAAACAGCTATTATTTCTAGTCTCTGTTTCAGGCTACTAACACACTTCTCCTCTTATACATGATGAAGGTGGGGCGTGATCTGATGCAGTGTAGATGATATTTACCTATATGGGCATGGGTAGGAGGCACCTCAGTCTTTTGCTTACAGAACTATGTACAGCCACTTTTCACTCTCAGAAATATATACTGCCCCTTAGGAATCCTAGATTTCCTGACCCCCCCCCCCCCGTTTCTGTATTACATGCTAGAATCATAGGCTGCCACTATAACTGCCTATTCTTGACATTTGGAATCTAATTAAGCATTGGTATGTGTGCATAAGAATTATTCGTTCTGGTATAATTCAAAAGGTGCTCCACATACTTGTCTGTGATGGAACATTTTTAGGCTAGAAATATCAACCCAGGAAGAGAATAGTATGCTAGTGGAAGCTATTGACATGCCCACGGTCCTCCTTTGGACTGAAATTTAACATCTGAAGAAGGTAGTAGGGTTAGTACAGGGGATACAGGGAGGGCAGTAGAGATGTAGAAATGAAGTCCAGTGGCACTTGTCTTTTTTATCCTTCCTTGAAATGAATGCCCCATCTTTACTTGTGTAATTGAGAAGTCAATGAAATCTCCTATAGGAGCCACAATATCTAAAGAAAGCCTTTCATTCCCTCTGATTTATAGGTCCAAGCACATTAGTAATCAGTGAGATTTTTTCAGATGGAGTGATTCCCCCTTGTGGGGACACAGTCGGCCCAGTGTATCCCACAACTGCAGCACGGGTGATTGCCAAGGAACAATCACAAGTCTACAATTCTGAGGCAGCTGGCACCTGAAGGTGTTGTTACTTGTGACCTTTCAGAGTTCTGCCGGGAATAATCATGTCACTGAATAGACTAACACTACCAAGTAATTCACATTCTTTAATAATCTTTTTTGTTAATTAATGAACACTGACAGGGGTCAGAGAATAATTAGAAGACTCCTTTTAAGATTGAGAGAATCCCACAAGGCATATATGTAAACAGTTTGCTTTTGAGTTGTCCTCTTCGGTCATACGTATTGGTAATCCTTACTTCTCCAGATTAGCCTTGATAAGCTCTCAAAGATACTGTCCAAGGCCCCTTGGCTCCGGAGTCCATTGTACTGGTCTGTGTCAGTGAAATTCTTCAGTGTAAGAAGTTCTCAATAGAGCTGCATGTTGTCATCTTCCTTATGAACCATCATGATGATAGAGGCCTGAGCTCTACTGGATGGAGAAGTTCCTATTCCTTGCGTCTATTGAAATTTCTTTCTTTTTTATTTTGTTACCTTGTCGTTTGACTAAAAATCTTAAGGTTTTCTTTCTCTTTGATATGCAGAAGCATAGGAAGACATCCTAGAAGAATATAATTTTAGGCTTTCATGGAATGTGGAAACATCTTTTGGACAGAGTTATCCTTACTGCCATGTTTTGAAGGTCTAATGAACACTTCCTATCCTGAGATAACCCAGAAGGGAACCATTTGGAATGAATGATATGTGGATAGATGACTTTCAGTCAATCTTTCTGAAAAGCAATTCTCTGAATGTCAGAGGATGGTGAAGAAGACCGGAAGGAATTTGAGAAGAGAGAAGTGTGACTTCTAGGCCATTAAGATTTTTTTCCAAATACTTGATGTGATGAAAGACATAGGGAAAAACAAAACAAACCCCCAAAGTTTCAAAAGTTGTCAACACACAGGACTGAAAGACTGAGGAGTGTCTGGGGGGCCAGGTCAGTTAAGCTCCGGTTTGATCTCAGGATTTGGAGTTTGGGCCTCCCATTGAGCTACATGCTGGACATGGAGGCTACTTAAAAAAACAACACAAAACTGAAAGACAAACATGTAATATAGAAATCAATGTAAAGACTAATCTAGAAGAGCTTTCATGAAGCCATTCAACGCTCATCATTTCCCACGGACTCTTTGGCTTATATGCTATTCCACAATTCAAAATGATCTCAGTTTTTATAAAAGCAAACAGAATACCAAATTTTGTTATAAGTTATGCAATTTTAGCTCCAAACCAGAGTAATTTGTCCTGTATTTGGAACGGCAGCTCTGAGTTCTGAATATATATGTACCAGAACCGGATATTTTCATAACTATAAGATAATATTATTCTTTTTGATAGTTTTTTTTGTCAGTGTTGATCCCTCCACACCTAGAATTTTCACCTTCAGTTATTCCCATCCATTTCTCTGGCATACCACTAGTAATTCTCTGACCACACTTCAAGTTTCTTTTTTCTTATATGAAGCTTTTTCTGTCTCAGCAATCTCTGTCCCCCACAACTTGACAGAAGTGAACTCTTCTTTGAGTGCAAGCTCTAAAGGTAGCATCAGTCTCCATACTAATATCTGTCGTCACAGCACATCGTATCGATAATGTCTGTCTTTGTTATTAGACTGATTTCTTCAAGGGTAAAGTGTTTGTATTTTCTTAATTTTTGTATCCTCCCTTCCTGTGATAATAACATGGCAGCTACTCCTTCATTCTCCTGGAAGTAGACAAGGAACAAATGGGTTGTTTTCGATTGTTAATGCAGCTTTAAAGGAGATGTATCTTGTCTCCTTGCCAAAAATTAGAAAAAGAAATGTGTACCTTAGATTCCTTTTTAACAATTTATTATTTATGAAGCCCTTACACATACTCTATTATTCAAGTGCCACAAAAGCCATATCATCCTCATTTTATTATTTATTATTTTTTATTTTTTAAAGACTTATTTATTTTAGAGAGAGCTAAAGAGTGAGCAGGGGGAGAATAGAGGGGGAAGGAAACACTGACTGCCCACTACGCAGGGAGCCCAGTGTGGGCCTCCATCCCAGGACTCTGGGATCATGACCAGAGCTGAAATCAAGAGTTAGATGCTTTGCTGACTGAACCACCCAAGCACACCCCTCATATAATCCCCACTTTAATAGTAAAATCACTCAGGTTCACAACAGGTTATGTAATTACATGGGGAAAAAAACCTCAAGTATTCAGCCAAAGTCACGTACTCCCTAGTGCATACTGTTGAAGGAAATAGCAACTAAATGGGACAATAGTACTGCAGTGACCTCTTTGTAACATAAAGTTTGGGTCATTTCTTTCCCTTTTTTCCTGGATTCATTTTTCTTATGTACAGATAAGGGAAGTAGACAAGGTGACTCTCCTGTCAACTCTACCTTATGGAACCCTACTCACCTGCTCAGTCAAAACGTTTCATCTGGGCGCCACGTCATCTGACCACCAGATGGCGATGCAGCTTAACTCAGTGCCTCCGGCTGCAACCCCAGCATCTCCGAGGAAAGCTGTGTCCAAGGCAATTCCCCACAGTCAGAAATTTTTGAACGACAGACCTTCTGTTATAGTTGAAAATTCACCATGTCCCTTTCCCAATGTGACTTCCCGAGTTTCCCTTATGGAGAAAGTGTCTTAGGATGCCAGCCATCCATAAGCACAAGCAAGAGGAACAGTCAACTGGAGGCCAGTGCTAAAAACGCAGATGAAGGAAGGAGCTCATTTAAATGCCTAAAACCGAAGTCTAATGTCCATGCCAGGGCAACCTTACCAACTGTAAAAATGCAAAATTAAAGACTGGATCCTTATCAGACTCTACATGCCATTACTGCAGACAGACGGTTTGTTCATTGTTGAATTCCCGGTAAGCACCTGCAGCTTGAGTACCTGTACTAAGCATCTCCTAGAAGCACACTGGAGTGATGGGGGTAGGGAAGAGGTAGTCAGTCTTCTGTGAGAGTTCACAGTCAGACTCATATATTTAATACACACGTACTGAGCACTTTCTATGTGCCAGGCTCGGGTCTAGGTCTCAGGAAATAGAGGGAATAATGTAATGGCTACTATTATTTATTGACCACTAACTGCCAGGGACTGTGCTCAGCACCCTAATACTTAACTAGTTAAATTCTTAGGACAACAGGTTATTATCCCCTTTTGCAGACGTGAAAGGGAAGGGCAGAGAAGCTAATGAACTTTGCTAAGGTCACTGACTCCTGTATCTACAGTAATGGAAAGATAAGGAGCACACTGATGAATGAGGGGAGGGACATGCCAACAAATAAACCGGATACTGTTTCCCAGCGGAACGAGAAGTGCAGGCAGACACCTTTGGATCACTTATTCTTTGACTTGATTCTTGAAATTGACTTCTGCTGTTTCAGAGTAGGGAAAAGAGAGCTTTCTGATTTGCCTGACAAATCAGAGCCCGTTGTCTCTACCAAATCCCTCATGGTTGTGCGGTCTTAGTCTGGCTCTCCTGGTGATCCTAAACACAGGAAATTTCATTCCCTTAGTTGCAACCATTGCTACTGTGCTTCTATCCTACTAATTTCGTTGGCAAGACTTCTCCAACCTATCCAGAAGCTAGAGAAAATGCAGAGACAAGTCATCAGGGTGATGTCCTAAGATCCCCTCATCCTTATCTTGATTTGAATCTGTGTTAAAACAGTCATTGTTAAAAGTTTATATTCCTTCTACCAAGTTGCATAGATTACTTTTAAGTCTGGTTTGAGCACTTTCTTCATTGAGATATATATGTTCCTATATTCCTAAACTAGAGGAAACATTTCTGGAAACAAAGAAGGAAGAAGACAAGGGCCTTTTTGCCCCTGGCCTGTAATCTAAAATTGACTGAGAGCCCTGTCACAGGAAACATTAAAGGACTGGAAAACACAACACATATTTTATCCCAAGCTAAAAAAAAAAAAAAAAAAATGGAGGAAAAACCCAGTCAAACAGCCTTCCCCCAACAAAGGGTGGCACTTTGTATATACAAACCAGTAGCAGAAATGTCATTGAGAGTTAAGCCTTTACCACCAAGGCTAATTCTTTTTTTTTCCCCCAAGTCTTTTTTTTAACTTTTTAAATTTTTTTATAAACATATAATGTATTTTTATCCCCAGGGGTACAGGTCTGTGAATCGCCACGTTTACACACTTCACAGCACTCACCATAGCACATACCTCCCCAATGTCCATAACCCCATGCCCCTCTCCCTCCCCCCTCCCCCAAAGGGCTAATTCTTAAAAATACCTCACTAGTCAGTAAATAACATGAACTGACAAACAGAGGTTGGACAGAGCCCAGAGCCCGTTTCTAGAAGACATGGTATCCTAAAATTGTAAATTTGCAATTGTAATTTTGCTTTTAGACTTGAAGTCTACCGTGGAAGAGACTGCCATGATCTCCTCTTCCTTTATTCCTCTTCATAACAAAAGGCGTTCACCTTAAGTGAAGGCTGGTGACTGAATTCTCCAACCACCAGTGGAGTGCGAGTGCCAGTAATCGGGTCCACCTCCCACAGTACCCTCTAGAAGCAAGGCGGGAAGATGAGTGCTGAGCCCAGCTGCCCCCAACCTCCACAACTCACCTCCAGTTATTAGAAGGACCCATATCCCTCTGCCTTATAACACCGACTCCAATTAAAGCTTGCTTGTGTTACAACAAGTAGCTAATACAAACATTTGTGGCTGGCTGTTACTCATTATTATGACAAAGAATATGTAGCAACTGCTTAGCAGCCCCGCACTGAAAGGCAAACCAACAGGATCCACAGCCTGGTCCGGGGACAATGAATGCACTGTGGCACCACGTTTGCTCCAAGTATGGCCCATGACAGCTCGAGGCAAACCAAAGCATGTAGCTAATGGTAGGGGGACAGTTGAAGGAAAAGAGAAGTGACTTGGTCAAATTCATGTGACTGGGGCACCTGAGTGGCTCAGTCGGTTAAGCATTGGACTCTTGGTTTCAGCCATGATCAGAGGGTGGGAGATGGAGCATGGGGTGGGCCTGGCACTGAGCATGGAGCCTCCTTGGGATTCTCCCTTTCCCTCTGCCTCTGCCCCTCTCTGACCTCCTCTCTCACTTTCTCTCTCTCAAAACAAACAAAAATTCACATGATTGGACTAGAACTTAAGTCTCTGGCTCATTATTCATTTAATTAAAATACAAAAGTAAGTGCCACTGATGCCCCATGATGAATGTCTTTAACACGGGCTCTCCTAATGGGTGTTTAGCTTTATTTCTGTCACACTAGAATATATTCCCATAAGATGTGTGAATATTATAGTGTTGCCTATTGGATGAATATTTTCTGCTTTCATGTGCATCATAAATATAAAGATACATTTCTCTGGGCATGTTAATAGATAAAACTAGACTTCATAACTTCTCACTTGACATTTTGTTACTTATTCACTAATAACGGTTTAAAATAGAGCTGGAAATCGATCCCTGTAAGTGCCTTTGCTTCCCCACCCTCCACCAAGGTCTCTCCATCCCTCTCTCCCTTGCCCCTGCCATCAGCAGACATGACTAATCACCGTGCTCTTCCACACTAAGCCTCTACTTGCTCTCCACATCTTTTCAACCCATCCTCCGGACAGTTCTCCTTACTAAAAGAACCGTCATATATAGGATGGGAGATTAAACCTACCAGGCTCAGGGTGGGTCCAGGAGCATTTACATTTAGTAGCTACACTTCGAAGATACAAGTTAAAAATTTACACCATGCAAGAAGGCAGATGTGAAGGGAATTGTTTCATGATCTTTGCTAGGCCAGCCAGAGACTTCTCTCTCTTCCTCCTGACAAGGACTGGCCTGTATTTGATTTCCCACGGGAGTCATCTATTTGAGTTCCAAGGGTCTAATATTTCAGGGCAGTTTTCCAGGACCAGAGGACACTTGCAGTTTAGCCACTAACATCAATATCCATACTCTGATCTGGTAAGCCATGAGGTTTGAGAGCAAATATTCCAGAATAACCACCAGATAAGATTTTTGCACTTGTTCTCAGGAAGCATTAGGTGTGGCAAAGTATGGCTTTCCACCAGTGTGACTCCTTTTACACTTACTCCCCAAAGAGCTGGAAAACTCATCTTTGAAAAGCAAGGAGCCATTATCATTCTTTGCATTTTACCTTGGCGTTTGGCATTCACCTTGGAATTTTTCCTCCTCTCTTGTTATTCCAGTTTTTCACTGTGATTATGGGCTGTTAATGCCATTATTTTATTATTTCAAAGGAAAGAATGTTCTATTGCTTTTGGGGGCAATATTCAGCAACCCATCTATAATTAGTGTTTTTAAGTGTGTGCCAGTTTCTATTTTTCCTTTTCCTTTCAAATTGCAAGACTCTAAGTATTCCAAAATCACTTTTTGTTTGTTTTAAGATGACTTTGACAGCAGCTTTGTCAAGCTTATTTAAATAACTAATTAAGAATGGTTTTTTTTCCCTCTAAGTAAATCAAAATACCTAGCCTCCTGAGATCAAATTTATACTAAGAAATATGTGAAAACTAACACAAGCTAGAATCACCTGATTTGAAGAAATCTTTTTAAAAACTATTGAATTTTACATTCTGGATTTAGATGCTGAGTAGAGTATTGAAAACACAATCTAGTTACCTTTTACTGGAATACTACAGCTTGAGAAGTGGAAAAAAACCATTAAATTTGATTCAGTTTGGTTTTGTGTTTTTGATGAATCGGAGAATTACGAATTATATTTTATGCCACCTAACATGAAAAAGAAAATGTATTATATGCATATGGATAGCAACCTTTGTGAAACTGATGGCCCAGGCCCCAAGGTAGCCAGCTACCTAGACAAGGGACGCCAAAAACCAAGAGCCTCCAGCCAAATTCTCCAGGACTGAGTGCCACCAGGATTTTTTATGAGAGCAGCAGCAGTTAATCCTGATGACGTGGTATGGGAGGCAAAGGCTCTATAGGGACAACTCATTTGCCTTTTATTTATGCAACTAGCAGTGTTTTGTTTTTTTTTTGCCTTTTATTTATTTATTTTTTTAATATTTATTTTTATTTGTTTATTTACAGCATAACAGTGTTCATTGTTTTGGCATCACACCCAGTGCTCCATGCAGTATGTGCCCTCCCTATTACCCACCACCTGGTTCCTCAACCTCCCACCCCCCCCACCCCCCTGCCGCCCCTTCATAACCCTCTGGTTGTTTTTCAGAGTCCATAGTCTCTCATGGTTCATCTCCCCTTCCAGTTTCCCTCAACTCCCTCTCCTCTCCATCTCCCCATGTCCTCCATGTTATTTGTTATGCTCCACAAATAAGTGAGACTATATGATACTTGACTCTCTCTGCTTGACTTATTTCGCTCAGCATAATTTCTTCCAGTCCCATCCATGTTGCTACAAAAGTTGGGTATTCGTCCTTTCTGATGGAGGCATAATACTCAGTTTTTTAAGAATGCTAAATCTGTAGGTATGGTATGCTTTTTAAAATCGGTCTTCAACTAATAAATCAGTGGCTAGCTTTGGTATAAATGTAAAGAGGGCCAAAAAAAGATTTAAGGAACCTAGATCCATCACTATTTTGTAATCTTCAGGCATCGGTCGAATTACCTCTCGTTTCTCATATGCAAAATGCAGATTTTGGGTCATTTCTATGGTCTGAGAGTGGGTTAGTAAAGATAGCAGAGAGCACTGAATTCAGACAGAGGTTATAATTTCAGCTCTGCTGCATTTTCTGCATGGTACTTCTGTCTCCCTTTTTTGATAAATAAACAGGAAGTAGCAATACTTACCTACCAGAATTATGAGAATTAGAAGAGTGAGTAGAGATGAAGCTATCATGGCAGCTTCATTTAACTGCGGGTTGTATATTGCATACTGTCTGCAAATGGCCTCTTTCAAGTCTGTTCTGACACCATGCCTGGACCTCCTTCAGTCTGTGGAGGGCGAGGTAACACCTATGAATCCATCACTGGAGAAGAGGAGAAGTTAAAAAGAGGAAAAAAAAAAAAAACAGTTGAGAAATTAACTATAGGATAGCACGGAGTAAGACCTATGTTTGAAGAAAGAATCTCTCCTCATGTCCTTTCTCAACCGTGTCTATGGCAATATTTCCGTCCATCCTTTCATTCATTTATTGAATAAGCATCGATTAAACTTTGACTATGTGCCAGATCTTTGCGCATCTTCCATGACCTCTTTCTCAAACCAGTGTAGACTAAAAATCTGTTTATGAGCTAAAATGGGGAATGTTTTAGTGCCAGTTATTATGTAATTATGATTTTCTCATTTCTAAAAACCAAGACAGCTTTTCTTTATTTACCTCCAGACTATTACATGGCATATGGTTTGTTTTTTGGATATTTTCTTCACACTTTTCCTAATTAGATCAATTTTGTCTTCAAACTCCCTGTTTAGAACATATTCCAAGACTGTGTTCTGGTTACTTGTGTTTTTAAAATTGAAAAGAAATCTATTCAAGTTTCTATGATTTTTTTTTCCTACCAGTCAGATCTTATCCCCATTTCTATTTGTTTTGAAATGTGCTGACACATAATGGGAATTCCAAAGCTCCCAATACTGGGGAAATTGCCGTTTGAAAAAAAAAGATCTATGCAATACTCTCATTAGGTCTTTTGTAAAATATTGGGCCTGAGACAGTCTAGTAGAGGTGAAACATAGGTCTAGCCCCAAATGTATTAATGATGTGTGTTGTGAAAGGAGATATGGCAACTTTGGCCCTCAGTTGCCATGTCTTGAAAACTAAGAAATAATATCTTCTTTCTCAATGAGAGTACTATGAAAAATAAAATTAGATAAGGGATAGAACCTTGATAGTTATAAAGTGCCTTACAATGAATATCAACAATTCATATCTCACCTGAACTAAGCTAGACCATGAAAGCTGGTCTGAATTTGAGCCCTGGAAAGAATACCTTGGAATAGATTTGGGTTACTAGTAAACCAAAATAAAACAAAACAAAAAATCACATAGGACATGTGTGGAGTCAAGGATCCTAGCACGTGGGCCTGATCCAGGGTCTCTCCATTTGCCCTTATAGAAAGGTACCCTGTCCCACAAAACCAGATTCAGGTAGGGAATCTTGGGTAGGGAATCCTTGGGTAGGGAATCTACTAGAACAGAACACCTTGGAACCATAGGATTCCTGCCCTTTATCTACTTTCTCATGGAGGGATGGAGAAGAGGAGTTTCTAGTACTGGTGAGTACTGGTTACTCACTGGGCAGCCTTATTTCCATAAATGGGAGAATTCTTGCTGTGCCATCAATGTCTGCATTCACAAACCATTTCCTTCTGTGCTTTGGGGCCTTCTCAAAGTTTATCAGCTAGCCAGCTTACTGACCGCTGTGTCCCCAAGGTCTTCAAAGAGAAAGAAGCTTCAGGCTTTGACTTCAGCCTTCCAGAGGTTGCAGAGGTTACTGAGCGTGATCGGTGGGGAAGACAAGGCATGCTGGCAACTGCCCAGTAAACAGGGCACATGACTCAAACCCAGGTTTGACTCAGGCATCAAGCAGGTTATCGTAGAGTTCTCATTCATTTATTCATTCATTTATTCATTTCCCTTAGATGTCTCCAACTCTTCAGTCATGCACTGCTCTGAACAGACTCTCCCTACCCCAGTTTCTTACTCTGCCCTGAACTGAGTCCATCATAGCTGTTTCAGAGACCATGTAAATACCCACTGTTCACAGTGTGCCCTGTAGGAAACTACCTGCCCTTCTCTCCCTCCCCTTGGAATGTCCTTAACCTTTCCCATCTCATAGGCATCTGATTTTTGAGATGACTCTTCCATGGTGCTGAATACATCAGTCTTTATGAAATGCAAAGCAGTAGGATTTAAGAGAAAGATTGCCGACTTCAGAATCACATAGACCTGAGGATGAATTGACTGTGGCCCCATCACTTGCTTGCTGGGAGAGTTTGGACGAATGATTTAATCTAAGTCATTGTCTCCTTACTCTTAGAACAGACATGGTGAATCCTAGCTTAGAGTCTGGTGTGAGCACTGTATGTATATTTTATATGAAATGCTTATAGTAGGTTATCAACAAATTTGCATCTTCTATTTGCCCCAATCTGCAAAATTGACAATTTCAGAAATAGGGATATGGGGAATAATTCTAATCTAAGAAATTTAGTGTACCTGAGGGTTGCCGGTGATCTCGGCTTCTCCTTGCCCAGCCAACTTCGGTTCTCCACAAACTATGATCCAAACCCCACAGAATCAAGAAGGACGGTAAAATATTTCATGTGCCATATTTTCCAGACATCGTTTTTCAAAAAAAATTTCAACTGATATTTATTTCTTATAAAGTATATCTCAGATATATTTACCATCTGCCATTGATTAGAAGGTGAAGTATCCTTTTTCTCTAATTTTTAAATAGTTTTATATCTAGGAGTTTCAATTTATGTTAGAACTTTTAGTTTATATTAGATCTTTCTTAGATATGTATTTTTTTTAACTGAGTGACTAGGAATATATTCATGGTAATGAAACATTTTCAGAGTGACTTTTTCTTTTTTAACATTTCTGTTTCACATTTTTATACTGGTTTCTCTGCTGGTCTTTGGTCAGCACTGAGCATGATTTATAGCTGCAAGCACTTCCTTTATAGAAAACAAATATTTCCTATGCCTGAAAAATGTGTGTGTGTAAATGTGTGTTATGTTCTCTAAGGCAGTACAAAAGAGAAGCACTTTCAGTGCACTCTCAGATTCTCTTGGGGAACCCTGCAAGTCAGAATCGTTACACTGTTTACCGGGGGATCTTGCAGTTTATACCTCATGGGGGATGTTTCCACTTCTGGGAAATGCATAATGTTCTTTCAGGATTCCATGGTACTTGGGAGAAGGGGAAGGGCAAACAGCCCTCCAAAAACCCACTAGGATCCATCATGACTTACTTCTAGGGTTATTCCTCTTCCCCAAAGTCTTCTAGGCCATTGATGATTCAGTGATTTATTACTGAATTGAGGGTTTTTTAAAAACATGTTTATCAGTTAATAGCAAAACATGCCTGAGGCTTTGAACACAATTTAGCCCCCAAGACTGTCTATAACTCAGTGATGTGACAATCTGAATATTGGTAAGAACCTAATAAGACATGGGAGGCTGGTGCACTTTTGAGAAATGGAATAACCCCACCCCCAACCGTACACACACAGAGAAATAACCACAGAGATGAAAAAGAGAAGGGACATATATTTTTAATATAAACCTAATGGAGCAATAAGGGGAAAAAAAATGTGTCTGGGTAGCTCAGTTGGTTAAGCACCAACTCTTGATTTCAGCTCAGGTCTTTATCTCAGGGTCGTAATTTCAAGCCCCGCTTTGGGCCCTGCACTGAGTGTGGAGAGCCTACTTAAAACAAAACAAAACAAAACACAGAAAAACTGTAGAAACTGTAGACAAGAGAAAACAACCATCTCAACAACAAAAGCATAATAGAAAACTTGCTACAATGTTATATCCCTCAATGCTCTGATAAAAACTTTGATAGGCAGCATAAACAAATAATCTGTTTAAGTCACTGTTAAAACAGAAAGAAGATTAAAAAAAAAGAAAAATATTGTCTGTTTATACTCATTCCCACAAGGCACAGTTAAAGTTCACTCTAATTTTGTGTAATATCAGTATTTTTGAGGAAAATGCAACCTTTTGTGACTTTTGCCAAATAATATCAGAAATCTTTCAAGAATCTACAAATGTTTCCAACTCCTGTATTTATTGGGCTTTTTGTAATATAGTGGATACCGCAGAAATTGGCATTGAGTTATATTTAGTGATAGAAATATTCTATAATATGGAAAGAATGTATTATTTTTCTTGATCCATGAATTACCCTGAAGGCCTGAATTTTCTGCAATAAAAAAGCAGAGAAAATGCTTGGGCATGCAGACTCGAAAATAACCATTTTTCATAAAGAAATATATATCCTTGCAACTTGGTGGGTGAGAAGACAACACAATTTTAGATATGATTTCTTTCTTATCTTCAGAAAGCTGAATTCTAACTGAATTACACTTATTTAAGGATCACTGAAATATCTTTATTTTTTAAATTTTGTGCCTTAAGCCACATGATTGAGTATCCCAAACTATACCTTGAGAGTGAAACTAATATGAACATTCACCTTTTCCAGTGTAGAACGGTAAATGTCAAGGTGACATGAAGACCACGTATTTGCGGTATCACTAATATATTTAGAACCTTTCGGTTCTATAAATATTCTATAAATATTCTATGGAGGTAAACCAGAACGGGGATCTCCTAAGATTTTGTGTGCACTGTTTACCTCCCATATGCATTGTGTCTAAACAATGTTCATACAGTAAATTTGTAAAGGTTGTGTAGATAATTCATCCATTTCTAGAGGAGACATAGCTCCTTTACTCACTGGGTCAGGAATCCCTCATGTTTTTATGAGTTTACCAAAAGGGACTTTGAATCAGCCATTTGTTATTACAAGGGTCTTAAATGGAAGGCTCCCTTGAACAAGGTGTTCTTCATAAAGGAAACCCAGCCACCGTGTAATGAATCCTATCCACTCCTTTATTTTGTTTATTTCTGACTGGAGATTTGCCTTGCTACCCCTAACCTGTTTTTGATCTTCTCCTCTTCTCCTTAAACTCATGACCAGGGAGGAAGAAGTATCACATACCTTGTTGCAAAAAATATGAATGGTCCAGCAACTAATTATGGAATTGGTCTTAATTAAATTGCAAGCATACTTTTACAACTGGAGGCATGCAATTGCCTTGGGTTAAGGCCCACACATAACCAGTGAACTATTTGATGTGTCACCAAGACAGAGCAAAGGAAATTTAGTTCAGCACTTTGGTAAAGACCTAGTATTACCAAAACAGTGTTTATAAACTGTTGCATTACCTTTGTGGATGGAGATGGCTTTGCATAAACAAATGTCTCACTTGTTCGGCTAATATAAATAATTTACATGCTTTATTTCCTCTTCTCTCAGAAAAACACCAGGAACAAAAGATTGCAAGAACTCTTGTAAATAGAAAAAAGCTAAAAGCATATTTCGGAGGACAACTTTATAAGGCAGAAATTCCCGACAATTTTTTTTTTTACCACTTAGGTGTTACAGTAAATTAACAGAAATGATTATATACAAATTTTATATTTCAAGTTGTTCTTGTAATGACAAGCATTGTTAAGGATTCTAAACTGACTCCCGGGAATACTTCACAAACATACAGCCTTTATCTATCTTTCTTGTGTTCAGATTCAGATCTTTCCTTTTATCCTTCTTATATTTTTGAGTGGATGATGAGAAATTGAAATACAAGCCCCCTTGAAATTTTGTGGATTGATTCTGAACAGCTCAGAGCTGTACCCGTGATTGCCCAAAGATTAGAGACATGTTGAAATTCACGGAGTATATGCCAAAAGTCACTGAGGACAGGTACTTGAAAAAAATCAGAATTTTAAAAAGAATTTATGTTGCAAAGAGTTTATTGAATCTAAGAAGAAGTGAGGTATATTTGATAGAAGATAGGAGGACAAGAGATCTCCATTGAGTTAGTCTAATTCTTTACATGCTCTCCTCTAGCTTATTACTGTTTCTTGAACATGGCCAAACTTGCCACTGCTTTGGATTTTAGGCATTTGCTGTTCTCTGTACCTGGACTTTCTTTCCCCAGATATTAACATGGCTCTTGGGGTGTTCAAGTGTCTCAGCTGGTTAAGCCTCTGCCTTCAGCTTAGGTCAGGATCCCAGGGTCCTGGGATCTGAGCCCCACATGGGGCTTCCTGCTCAGCAGGAGTCTGCTTCTCCCTCTGCCTCTGCCCTTCCCCCAACTCATGCCTGCTCTGTCTCTCCCAAATACATAAATAAAATCTTAAAAAAAAAAACATGGCTCACTTCTTCACTTTCTTTAGATATTTGTCCAAATGTTATTAAAAGTAAATTTTCTATCCTCTTACTTAAATAGCACATCCCTATTAACCTCTGATTTCCTTCTTTGCTTAATTTTTCTTCCTCGCATTGATCACCACTTAATATATGTTTTGTTCTCTACTGTATCCTCAATGCCTACAATCGTTCCTGGAACTCTACTGGAGCTCAATTTATACCTGCTGTCTGGACCAATAATTTAAACTCTTATCTATTATCCAGTGAATTAAGTGCATTTCAGATGTTATAATGATACCTGCTAAGTATGTCATTAGAATAAAGAGAATAAAATGGTTTTGAAGGATATTTGACCCAGGCTTTAAAAAGTCCCCATGGATGTTTTTGAAGATTTCTTTGTCTGAAAAGACAATAGCTTACTGCTAATTGTAGAGTTCATTCTTAATGTGTAATCCAAAAGATTACTGATTTAGAGGATTCTGGTAAACTTTTCTATTTCAATAGTGCATTTCACTAGGTGATTATGATGTGTCTTGATATTCTTTTACAATTTCCACTTCATTTCAGAACATATTGTTGTTTAGGGGCCCAATGTGCTTCCTGTCCAGTGGGCAACTCAAAGCTCTATGCTGCCCAAGGGCCCTTCTGTCTGATGCAGGTTTTGACAGACTAAGCTTGAACTGGTATTCTGATCTTCTGACACATTTGGTTGCAAGGGAAGTTGCCATTGACAGGGAACTCCTCCATAGTTAATGGCTTCCCTGGATTCAGCCACATAGCGTAATGAAGACCAACAGTGATGAATCTAGGGTGTAAATCCTAGAAGCTTTATTGACCTCCTGCTGTGTATTCATTCACATCAACAGAAGGTGTTTAGGTTCTAAAGTACAACATGTAGTAGAAATTTTTCATAAAAATTTAGATGTGCTTTTCAGCACCTTTCAATAAGCCCTCTTAATTCATACTTATCCCAATGCCGTAACAACACAAAAAATTAAAACAAAAGAAAAACATAGTCCATAAAAGAACAGATGGATCAATTGACTTTCAGTAAAATCAAAAAACATCTGCTTTTCAGGGAGCCTGGGTGGCTGAGTCAGCTAAGTGTCTGGACTCTTGATTTTGGCTCAGGGTTGTGAGATTGAGCCCCATATTAGGTTCTGTGCTCACTGGGGAGTCTGCTTGAAATTCCATCTCTCCCTCACCCTCTACACTTCTTCCTGTTCTCTTTCTCTCCTCACAAATAAATAAATAAATCTTTAATAAAAATTACTCTTGGGGGGTCTGGGTGGGGTCAGTGCATTAAAGCCTCTGCCTTCAGCTTGGGTCATGATCTCAGGGTCCTGGGATCAAGCCCCTCATCGGTCTCTCTGCTCAGCGGAGAGCTTGCTTCCTCCCCTCTCTCTCTGCCCACCTCTCTGCCTATTTGTGATCTCTGTCAAATAAATAAATAAAATCTTTAAAAAAATAAATAAAAATTTTTAAAAATTACTCTTCATAAGATGTTGTTGAGGGAATGAAAAGGCAAGTCACAGTCAGGGAGAGAATATTTACAAGGCATATACATGCATATGATATGTACACTTTAAGTTACATGATAAAGGATATGTATTCAGAATATATACAGCAGTCCTCCCTTACCCACAGTTTTACTTTCTACAGTTTCCGTTAACCATGGTCAACTGTGATCCAGAAAGTGATGATCCCTCTTCTGACCTATTGTAATAGCCTAACCCCAAGTCACTGTGTCTACATTATTCCCCTCACTTCATCTCCTCACCTAGGTGTTTTATCTTCTCCCATCGTCACAGAAAGAGTGAGTACAGTACAATAAGAGATTTTGAGAGAAGAAAGAGACCACATTCACATAACTTTTATGACAGCATATTGCTAAAATTGTCCTATTGTATTAGTGGTTATTGTTGTTAATCTCTTACTGTGTCTAATTTGTAAATTTATCATAGATACTTTTGTATAGGAAAAAGCACAGTATATATAGGGTTCAGTAGTATCCACAGTTTCAGTCATCCACAGAGTTTTTGGAACATATTCCCTGTGGATAAGGGGAAGACTACTATAAAGAACTCTAAAAACATTAGTAAAAAAAAACAATGCAATGAAAAATGGGGAAAATATTTGAATAAATCACTACAACGTATACTGATGGCATATAAATATGTTAAAAGATGTTCACTATCATTAGTTATTTTAGAAATACACATTAATGAGATACTACAATGAGCTAAAAATATATCTCTATTAGAATGGCAAAAAAAAAAAAAAAAAGACAAAACCAAAAAGCAACAGACCTACTCTTTGGGCAAACAACAACAACAACAAATCTAGTAAGTGTTGGCAAAGTTCTTGGGAAATTAGAACTGTCATACACTCCTGTTAGGAATGCAAGATTATACAACCACTTTGGAAAATAATTTGGCAGTTTCTTAAGTACTTAAACATAAACTCAGCTCTTCTACTCCTACTTACTTAAGAGAAATGAAAGCTTAAGTCTTTAGAGCAACTTTTACATGAATGTTAATATCAGCCCTATTTTTAATAGCTATAAACAACCCAAATGTTCATTGGCATACAAGTGGATAAATAAACTGCTGTGTATTAGAGTACCAGTCTATAGTGAAAAGGAATTTATACTCTAACATGGAGGGTGTACATGTCAGCAGAATAACTACGCTAAATAAAACTATGGCCTATATAAAATAGGACACAATATGTTTCTATCTTTTGAAATGAAAATGAGTATGTGGTGTTAGAAAGCAGGTAAGTTGTTGCTTCATATGGAAGGAAGATGGAGAGGGGCAAGAGAGAGGGGTTACAAAGGGGCAGGAGGGAATTTTTGGAGGTGATAGGTTTGTTCACTCTCTCCGTTGTGGTGATGGTGTCATGGGTGTCTACATATTAAAACATGGTGCATATAAATGTTAAAACACCAAATTCTACCCAATAAATATGTGCCACCATTTTATGTCAGTTGTGTCTCAGTAATTCTATTAAATAAAATAAAACTTCAAAACATCAAACTCTACCACAACCGTCATCCCTATACCTCAGTCTTGTGCTCCAGGTCCCTGCAGAGGTGCCACTGGGTGTGTGAGTTGGTTGGCTTTGGCTGAAGGACTCACCATTGCATTTCTCATCTATGGGTAGAGTATGGAAACGTGATATTCCTTTGAAGTCATCCTGAAAACTCTTATTGATGGACATGTCTTAGGGTGAAGGCTCCCAGGCATGCTCAGACTTGACCCACTTAGCTACCATCTAATATAAAGGAAAATGTGGATGTCACCAAGAAGGGAGATTCAGTGTGTGAGGCAGATTGGAGACACTTCTTGCCACATGTTGTTCCTCAGGCGGGCTTACGTGTCCCGTGTAATTACAACTCCTCTAGCATTCTCTGGCACTTCCAGTTATGGTCATAATTTCAAATTTCACCACTCACATTCCAAAAAATTAGATGTTGCTGAGACCTTGGATTTTGGTTTGAACTAGAACACCACACTCCACCAGCCTTCTTGTGTTTAACCACAACTCTTCCACAGCTGTTTAAGGCTATTGATATTAAATTAATGTTCAAGGAAGTTAACAGTTGCTCACCAGGGGGAAAAGAATGTGTTAACCACAAAACTTCCTCTTAGCACAGCCAGCAAAGATGTGCCCATGTTTCATTACTGAGTCATGTCAGATTTCATCTTTCTCGTTCTCACAAAATTTAGTTTTCCTTTCTTGCAAAGGTTGCTCAGGTTGAATAATTAAATACCTATTGGTTGTTTAGTGAACTAGAATTTAGGAAGATGTGAGGATAATTGCAAAAGAGGAGAATACAAGTTGGACAAATCAGGAATTGTAGGAATTGTACGTTACTCCTTTAACATACATTTATTGAGCACATCTTAGGTGCTGGGCATTGTATCAGAACTGGATGAACAATAGTGAGCAAAATCCTACCAGTTTCTTCCCCTCATAGAGCTTATAGTGCAGGAAATGCTTTCTGTTAGATGTGCAGTTCATCCCAAACTCCATCTCCGGGTTCTTTATTCCTCTTTCCCATCCAAATTATCTTCATTCAATAAACCAATACTTCTATTACTGTGCTTATAGAATATTTGAAAATTAAAAGATTTTGCTATAAGACCCTCTGAGAGGGTCAGCTCTTCTCATCCCCTCATCTCCTTCTCCTCCTCCTCTCATGCCTCCTCCTTTTCTTCTGTCCTCCTTATTTTTCTTTCACCATTTTCAAATTTTTAATTTTGAAATAATTTCAGATGTCCAAAATTTGCAAAATTAGTCCAAAGAATTCTGATAGATCTTAACCCAGATTCCCCAATTTTTAACACATCTTTGTTTAACCATTCTCTCTCTCTCTCCTTCTTTCTCCCCCTTTCTCCATGGATATGACTATGGATATAAATATAAATATACTTATATATTCTTTTTCTAAAGTATTTGAGAGTAATTTGCAGACATAATACCCCTTACATCTAAATACATTAGTATATATCTTCTTTTACTTAGCCATATTACAATGAATAAAAGAAATTAACGTTAATAGTAACAGTATCTAATCTAGAAGCCATATATTTGAAGTCAGCGATTTGTGCCGGTAATGTTCTTACCTAATTCAGGATCACATGTTTCATACAGTTATGTCTCTCATCTTGCTTTAATCTGAAACAGATCCTCAGTTTTTGTCTTTTAATGATTTAGATTCTTTTTTCTTAAAAGTACAAGTCAGTGTGGTGTCTGGGTGGCTCAGTTGGTTAAGTGTCTGCCTTCAGCTCAGGTCATGATCACAGGGTCCTGGAATTGAGCTCCACATTGGGCTCCCTGCTTAGTGGGGAGCCTTGTTCTCCCTCTCTCTGCAGGTCCCTCTGCCTGTGCTCTGTCTCTCTCTGTCAAATAAATAAAATCTTAAAAAAAAAAGAATACAGGCCAGTTATCTTGTAAAATGTTTCTCAGTTTGGGTTTGTCCGATGTTCCCTTATTATTAGATTCAAGTTATGTACTTTGAGCAAGAATACCACAGGAGCAGTGTGTCTTTCTCAATGTGTCCTCATGTGCTATATTAATGGGAGGGTGACTCACCTGTGTCCACTTGGTAAAGATGTTATCTGCCAATTTTCTCCAACATAAACTTACCATTTTCCCTTTGTAATTAATAAATATTGTGTTGCAAACTGATTTGAGATAATTTAATCATTCTGCTTTTCACTATACTTTTACCCACAAATCCATTGATACTTCTTACCTGAAACTTATTACTAGGGTGGTTTCCAAATAGTGATTTCCTACTTCTATCATTCCTTTTATCTTTATTAGTTGGAATTCCACTGGAAGGAGCAACCTTCCTTTTTTCCCTTGGTAAACTTCTTTTCTGAAGCCTCTCCATCTGTCCATCCATGTATCTATCCATCCATCTGTGTCTATATCTATTTTTTCATCCATGCATTACATAATTTTATTTAGTACCAAAGATCTCCATGATACAGACCTATTTCATTCTTCTCATCTAATGGAATTTGTACGGAACACTCATAGTGATGGCCACACTCACAATATTACTTTTCTAGAGATAGTAATGACATCTAAAGAAATTGCTACTTTCTATGGGATTACAGCAGTAAACAGGATAAAAGTCCACTCTTTAAAATCTGTTGGAAGCTTGTGCATGAGGGAGAGATTCGTGCTTTCCAAAGTGATCTTGTATCATCAGATGAATCCAGATATATTCACGAACGTGTGTTTGGCCTGTCTGTACTCCTCTCATAGTCTTCTTGTCAAAAGATAGTCTCCAACTGGATCGTAGGCTGAAATCGTGATGCTTGTTTATAGTAAATTTCATGTTTCTGTCAGGTTGACTGTCTGACTCAAGTTCTACACTTTATTTTTTAATTTTTTTTCTTTTTTAATTTATTTATTTTTTCAGCGTAACAGTATTTATTGTTTTTGCACAACACCCAGTGCTCCATGCAGAACGTGCCCTCCCTATTACCCTTTATGTTTATTTGAAAGACAAAACTTCCTCTGTTTTCATGAGAACCCTCACATTTGTCCATGGTCTGGGCTAATTTGAACTTCCCAAATTGGGGATTTTAGTGATACTGTTCTACTCTGTAACCAAGGGTATATAGGGAACTCAAAAGATCACAAAGGAAGTCAATTAAGTCAATTTAACCTAAGCACCTAGCAACACATGGCAGAAACAGAAGTGCTAATAAACTTCCATTTGAAAATATAGAAACCTAGGTTTTAATTTTTTTCTTATACACGTCAATTGTGGATAAAATAATATAATCAGAGATGCCATTTATTTAGTGCCTAACATGTGTCTCTAGTGCTTCAGATTTTACTGTTTCAAAGTTTTGTAAAGCCCTAGGTCTGTATTGCTATCCCAATTTTTTTAAATCTGTAGCAGGGGAGTTAGGGAGGCTGCATAACTGGACTGAGCTCAAAGCTAACATGTAGAAAGGCTAGATTTCAAATCCAAGTTTGTGTTAAGAAAAAATTATGTTGGGGGCATCTGGATGGCTCAGTTGTTTAAGTGGCTGCCTTTGGCTTAGATCATGATACCAGAGTCCTGGGATTGAACACCAAGTCAAATGGGGCTCCCTGCTCAGTGGGGATCCTGCTTCTCCCTTTCCCTTTGACCCTCCCCTGATCATTCTCTCTCTCTCTCTCTCTCTCTCTCTCTCTCCCCCCCTCTCTCGTTCCAATAAATAAGTAAATAAATAAATAAATACTTAAAAAAAAGAAAAAGTCATGTTTTCCCTCTGCATTACATTGACAGTCTACCTGTCACCAGTGATAAATACAGAAGAATAAACATGTATAGTCTATGGAATCAGTAAGAATAAAAGCTTATGTGATTTCTTGGGAGAAAAATTCAAATTCTCTTACCTTTAGAGCACAACAGAGGGCTCAAATTCAAAGTATTTATCTGACTCAACTCTCCTTATTTTGTTCAATTTGTCTCTTTCCTTATTTATAATAACAGTAATATAAACATTAAATATTAAAATTTAAATAACAGTATATTTAAAAATCTGCACACATGCTCAAAAATACATTATTTAAAAACATTAAAATCTGAGAGATAATGATAATGATGGTACTTTAACCCTATGATAATTTGTAACTAGACCAAGCTTTGAGTTTCTAGTCCTGTAAATTGGACTCCATTGAATTTTCTGTTTCAAACAGCAGGTGGTGGTGGTGGGTTATTCTATCAAGTTTAAGTATTTGTAGCTATTGCTGTGTTGTTGAAAGCAATATATAACATATATTTTGGTTTTAGAACCATTCATATCATCTTGTTAGGATTTATTTTATAAAATAATACACATGATGAGGTCTATATTATTTGAAAAATATTGTATGTATATAAATCTTTTAGAAGAAAGAAGATGATTGTATATATGCAAAATGCATATCACTTAAATAATTTAACCGGTTTAGTACACCACAGAATTATTTAAATGGTTGTAATATGTATTTTCAGTAATAAATATGATTTAGTATTAGGGATTAAGTATTTTATCAAATATAGTCTAAATTTGTAATTTAGTATTATTATAGTATTATATGGTAAAGACTAAAGAAAACTTTGTTATTTAGTAAAAGAATGGGTAGGAAAATTGACTTATTTTCAATCCTTTAATTAATTCCTTGTTAAGTGATGATTACTTTTAAACTCTTTTGAGTAACCCTTTAACATACTCTATTATTACTCATCAGTCTACATTCCTATTCCACTATATTCAAGATCTCTGAATATTTATTTTGAGTCTTGGCTCCATTTCAGTTCTCAATTGGTTCACACTTATAGGCGATGGTATTTTCCAGAATCTTTGGTGATCCATGCCTGGATTTAGTTGAACAGTGGGATGGGACAGGAAAATGGAGAGTATTGTACTCTTTTGAAAGCCATTGTCCTTATTAGTGAAATACTATTTGAATGTTGTAGTTCTCTAGGCGATTGTGATAATGGTGATGTTGTATTATTTGAGCCAGTCTCTTTGAGTTCACAGGTTACAGAATGTAAAGGTAACTCTTATAAATCTGACTGATCATAGACAATAATAGACAGTAGATGGTATCTCTAAAGGTTTCCATTTCTGTTGGCAGTATCTACTTTATGGCAGGTGGACTGGAGGAGTGGAAAGCGAGGTGGCTGGAAACTGGGGGAATGATGTAGAACCAGGTGGCTGGTAGGGAACTAGGGGTCCTGTGGAAGGAAGTGGAGATGTGGAGACACTTTACAGTTTGTTTTAGGGCCAATGTGTATGACTTCATCATTTTTACTGTAGCCACTGTGAAACTGGAGCTGAAGTGTAGTGGCAAGGTCATTGCCGAGCAGTTGTGAATGATTAGCTGTGTCTATGGCAGGGCTGATTTGAGTGCAGTCAATACCTCCAAATGTCCACTCAGAGGCTACTTGGAAAAATAGCTCTTAACCAAACTGAGCTTTCTACCCCTCCTTCATCCCTTGCAATTGTCATCATTTCCAAATAGAAAGGTAGCAATTTCTAATACATACATATATACAAATATCAAATGCATACATACCTATTTATCATATATAATATATATTATGTATATATTATGTTATATGATCACATATATTCATGTATTATATATTCATATACATCACACACATGCTCTATAAATGCATTATATATTATACACTATATATGTGTATATGCATATTCTTAAGATTGCAAACCCTACTGAAACAGAAGTTCTATGGGTAGGAACTTGGGAATCACATTGTAAAAAATTTCTCTATGTAACTATCATGCATGGTATTGTTGTGAACCACTGGTTTGGATATTTTAAAAACGATTGCTAAAAGCAGTAACTTCATCATATAATGCCACAAAACAAAATAAAAAGAAGCAGTACAGGCATAGGAGAAACAAACCAGGTTGGTATGTCCTGAAACTCTTAAATATCTGGATCCCTCCTTATGGAATAAAATTTAAAAATTACAAATGCAAGATTAGATACCATGTCTTCAGAATAAAGCTGCTTCTGAGGCATAAACATCTAGGCTTCACTTATCAGCCTGGACATGAGCCCTTCTGAGCTGAGAGGAATGGCTTTATGGGTCGTCAAGCTCAAAAGAGCTCTTAGCCCTTCATGGACAGTGAAACACCCAATAGTTATGGAGGGGGTCATCCTCTTCATCTCTGATTGCTCAGGTCAAACGCAAGGGTATGAAGGGAGCAGAGAAAAATGCTCAAGATTATGAGATATTCAGTAGGACAATTATACACACTTGGATCTCCTACTCTTCTCTCATTTTTCCAGAGAAATCCAACACTCATAGACACTCAAGTCTTAGTGACCATTGGTTGAATAAATGACTGATTAAATGACAAATAAATGAATGGATGAGTGGATGAATGAGTGAACGAACGAATGAATGAATGAAAGGAAAGGCAAGGCTTATGACCCACGTGCTGCTATCATAAAATATGGTTGGGCCAAATTTAGAAGTGATTTGTTCTTTTGAGGATTTTAAACTGACTAAATGCATCCTGGGGTAATGGTGGTTCGTAGTGCTGAGTGGGCCTTCTGGAGGAAGGGCCTTTTTGCAGAACGTAGGAAGAAGCTTGTTTACCAAAAACAAGAAAGTCATTTTAAAGGGCATTTCTTCATTTCCATTTCAACATTAGGGTACTCATTCACCTAGTGCTCATTCACCTTGTGCAACAGGGTGGTTTCAGTGAAAATTACTTAGACTTTCAAATAAGCAAAATAAATATTTACTAAGTGTCCTCTATGGAAATAGCACAGGAAATTACAAGGAATCTGAAAGATATGTCTTTGTAACCACACTAAATCCCCACTCTAACCCATGGAGTCAGGTTTTTCTCTAGAAAACTAGGGCTTCAAGAGTTTCATGACTTCTCAGGATCGCGAGATCTTAGATATTACAAGGTGGTGGAAATAAGGTTCAGAGCCTACACTCTGATTTAATATCCATGATCTCCTACTATATCATTTTAAGTAACAAAATATTATTTTTTTGCACTTTGTGAAAGTGTAAGTAGACAACCTGTGTCTTAATATTTTCCCTGTTGAGAATTTAATGCCTTTTATTTATTTGCATTAATTTTATAATATTTTCTAATGGGGTCAAAAAAGGCTGTGCATTTCCTGGTAATGGCACCATGCTGTGTCTAAATCCCACCCTTCTCACACACAATGTGAAATAGGAGGATCCCAAATTACACACACAAAGTATTATGTGTATGTACATGCATCTAATACATATGTTTGTATGTGTATGTACATATATCCAATACTTTTTACATTTTGAAAACAGAAAAAGGTGTTTCCAAAAAAACTTTAAACACGATGTTTGTATCCAATGCTGAAACATATGTAGGCTAAAGTATGTAAGGGTAACTACAAAATACACTAGTGTGTAAGCTGCAAAACTACTGGGAACCTTTTGGATATATAGGTGCAATGTGAAATTTATGCTTCTGTTTTTTTTTTTTCCTCTCCCCTATATCTTTTATGGATTTTAATAAACACATATCAGAAGAGGGGCATCTTGGTGGATCAGTGGATTAAGCCGCTGCCTTAGGCTCAGGTCATGATCTCAGGGTCCTGGGATCGAGCCCCGCATCAGACTCTCTGCTCCGCAGGGAGCCTGCTTCCTCCTCTCTCTCTGCCTGCCTCTCTGCCTACTTGTGATCTCTCTCTCTGTCAAATAAATAAATAAAATCTTAAAAAAAAAAAAAAAAAAGAAGAGGGGCACCTTGGTGGATCAGTTGGTTAAGTCTCTGCCTTAGGCTCAGGTCATGATCTCAGGGTCCTGGGATTGAGCCCTGTGTCCTGATCCCTGCTCAGGGAAGAATCTGCTTCCCCCTCTCCTCTGCCCCTCCCCGCCCATTCATGCTCTTTCGCTCTCTTTCTCTTCTCAAATAAATAAAAATACCAAAGTGAAACACATATCAGAAGAAATAAGGGTTTGGTGGATGCTATAGTTTAGAGAAAATAAATTTATCAAATAATCATAAGTAGCTTTTTCAATTTTTTTTTCTCCTTTTATCAGTCTCACAGTTCTGAAGGAGCCTGCCTTAGACTTGTTTATATAAACAAATACGCTCTGTTGTGTTGTGTGTGTCTAAAGGGCGACTTCTGAGCCCATCCCCTTTAGTTGACCTCTAAAACCAAGTTTTACTCTATAAATATTTAAATATTTTATTTTTCACAGTCATTTCTGATAATATCTCTGTTTTATACGAACAATGTGGCAGAATCTGAAGACACATGATTTAGGACATATGTTTCTGGTTTGTGATTGTTTGGGGTGCAAATTAAATGCAAGAGGGCAATCCCAAACAGACTGTGTGTGGCCAAATTAAAGAGGTTTATGCATCCATTAGGAAAGACCGGATATAGGAATTCTAATTAGGAAAATAAAATGATACTGTCTCTGGGCTCCCAAAAGCTCATTCAAAATGTTAAACTTCTTTGGAAGGTCTTAGCATTTACTTTTCATTTGAAGTTCCAAATTATTTTTGCAAAATCAGTTCTGAATGATATTTTTAAAGTATATGCCCTCACTTTGTTTTCAGGGTTCAAGGACTGTGGATGTGTGCTATTGATTTGATTCCCAAATTCTGGCATATATCCCAAAAGAAAAAAAAATGCATAAAACTCTAGACCCAAAAGTGCTTATTAGTCAGCTCTGAGCATGCCAAGTTGTCTAACGATATTACAGTTATGATCTTTAAAGCATTTGCAAAAAAGCTGGATAACTTTGTGTAAAAAGCTGGATTTTATGGCTTCGTCTATGCCAAAGAGATTGTCCAACAGAAAGCACCCTGGTAAGCCTAATTATTACTCCACATATGGTATGTGGCATTATACGCTATTTTGAGGTTTGGGGAAAGGGAGAGCCAAGTGAGAACCACAGCTGGGCGTGCTGAGTAATTTTAACTCCAAATCTAACATCCCCATGTTGGCAGAGCGTAAGACATAAAAGACACACAAAATCGCTGCTTCAGCGATCTGCCTCTCACATATTTAATTTGAGGGCAAATAATTTTGTTAAAATTTATGGGGTGGGGTGGGGAAGGGAGCAATATACAAAGAGTTAGGATAGCGTATCATCTATGTTCACTGAAGTTGGTTCTTCAGAATATCATGGGTGTTATTAGCAAAGGCAGCTTTCATTTCATACTTAAAAATCATAGCAGCCTTTATGACACTTCATTTAGGGAAAAAGACGGAATCTGAATTGGGATGCAACTTAAGGGAAACATTACAAAAATTGTAGTTCTTGAATGTGTATGTGATTGTGCAAACAAAATAAATCGGAGAGAATGAATTAGGGACCCATGGAAGCAATCAGCCATTTATTGGAGTTGCCGCCATGCCTTTAATGGATTATGTTTGAAAGGTTCTTTAGAGAGAGAATGAGTCATTAAATAAAGAGGGTTATTTTATACTTATGACTTCAATGGGTCAGGCCAGTGAGAACTATTTCTAAGTCAGATTTGTGGATATCTCCATGTGACTTCTGATAAATTCCAACATCCTTCTACCTCCATCCCTGAAGCATTTTAAAGGTCAGCCTTGGCTACTATTCACTTGCAGCATCTTTTGCTCAGAGGTCATTATGACAGTGGAGGGCATGCCCATGATGTCTGGGACATGCAAAGGGTGTTAGCCCACGTTAAATGATAATTATACTATTCTCTACCATGTTTTGTTTTACCTCTAAAGCCTTTCATTCTACAAATCTGAGAAACTTAGCAGATTCCTGGGGCCATTTCCCCCCGGTTTTAGATACAAACAAGAAAGAATTTCCTTTATAGCAAAATAAAGGTATTTGTCTCTCCAGTTTTCCATTCTTAATACTTAAAAAAAAAAAAAAAAGGCGGGGGGAAATACTACTTAAAGTTAAGGATTATCATCTCTAAGGCAGAGTAACCGGGAGCAAATAATTAACATTTCCAGTAGATCTACATGCATGATCAAGGCTAAAAGAAATTCCTGACATCCATATTTTGGATAACATTTTGGTTTTTGTGATTATTTCATATTGTTTTAAAACAAAGTCACATATACTTACTTCATTTACATACACCATTTAAAAATGACAAACAACAAATTCAGGTTTTAATTCAGTCTTTGCTTATATTTTTAAACTGGGAAGATTTATAGACCTATGTAGAATATAACTTCCAAGCATTATGATAAGATTAAAATGATTTACCTCTTCATTATTCCCTTTGAGAATGAGCTGAATTAATGCTCTTTAATAGCTGACCTCTTTGTTGCTATTGCTGTTTTGTCCAACAGGTGGCACTTGTGTAATCTTTTTCTTTCTCAGGGTGTAGCGAACCAGGGGAGCCAGAGGGACCAGAGTGAATTTTCAGATTGTTTTTCTTTGACAAGCTCCAAGTAGCCACGTCAAAGACCTGCATGTCTGCAACTGCAACTCCTTGCTGCTCAAGGAGCCCTTCACAGAAGAATTAGTCTGATTTTTTGAAAGAAAAACATGCTTCCTGTCTTGGTTTGGTTTAAACCTTAGAATTCTTTATCTCAAGTTTATTTTATAATCTTATTCTTCCCTTCTGATCTTTGACTAAAGTTCTCATTCTTTCTTTTAGATAACCTTGATCCATTTGAAGTTGTCTCTCTTAGTTAGAATGCGTAAGCAACACATGAGTGCGTCTGGACTCTATCTAAACAGACCTTTCTGACAGCATAAATCAAGAAGGATAAATCACTCAGACAGGAGAAATCTTTTGAACTGCGGACAGACAAGAAGAGTGAGAGGCACAGAGGGAAAGGGGAAACATGCTGGAGAGATTCCGATGATGAAACAAGAATTCACAGAGGAGACTTAAAGTCAAACATGCAAGCTCTTCCCAGTGGTTCATGTACACTCGCTTCCAAACCTCGCAGCTGAAAAGAATTTTAAACATGATCTGATGAAGTCCAACGCTTCATTTTACAGATGTGAAAGCTGAGTCCCAGAAACCTACAAGAGTGCCTTCCATGGAGCAAACTCAATTCTGTTTTTACTTCTGGTGACAGAAGGCAATGATCTATTGAAGAGATGTATTAAGTTAAGTCACGGGTTGTAGAAACAAAATCTTGGGTAGTTTTGAACATTGAAGTCCCTGTAACAATGGTTCGTTTTGCCAGACACATATTATTTTGAGTCACTATGCTGTCTTGGAAGCTCTCCTCTGCTCCCCACAGGAATATGGCCAGTCGCTCATTAACCTTGTAAGTCACAGATCTGCGCTGTCCCATACAGTAGGCATCAGCTGCATGGGACTATGTAATTGCATTTTGAGTTAAAATTAAATTAAAATAAAAATTTAGTTCCTTGGTTACACTAGCCACATTCCAAGTACTCGGCAGCTACCCATGACTAGTGGTTGCCTGTATGGGACAGGGTGCACGTAGAACTCTCCATCCCTGCTGAAAGTTCTCTTAGACAGCACTGTTCTGGATCATTAACTGTGGAGAGTATGAACAGAGGACAACACAAAGTCAGATACATACTGTGATGGGCTAATCCAGGGTGTAGTATCTGTCCATAGTTTCGTAGTCTATGTGGGTTCCTAAGCAACTATGTAGCCGGCTATGGAAAACTCGCCGCTTTATATCTTTTTATGTCCTCTCCTGCCCCCTTTCTCCTCCTACTTATGCCTTCTCAAATATTCCTCTTTTTTTTTTTTGGAGTATTTAATAAATCTTGTGGGTATCTTATTTATTCCTTCTTGTGTGCATCATTCATTTCCATTTCACAATGTCCAGTAAATACTTAGCACGACACAAGTGTTGCACGTATGAATAAAAAGGGAACATTGGATGCTCAGTGACGATGAATGGGATGGGAGGAAAACCTGGGTTCAGAGCCCAATCAAGATAGAACTTCTCAGGCCATTTGAATTAGGAAAAACAAGAATTCTTAGCATAACTGTGTAGATTAATAAGTAGAAGTTTATTCTGAAGGATTTGGTGCTTGCCCCAAAATAATACAGATGGTAAAAACAAAAACAAAAACAAAAACAAAAAACCTACTCTGAGCCTAGAATCCATGTGTTTTTACATCAGGTCCAGTGTTTTTTCCCTAATCCATTAACAACCCGGAGTAGAGATTGATTTATGCCAACTTCCTAATTTCTTTTAATATCTGCCAGTGAATCATCAAATAAGTCAGGTCTTGCTTATATTGACATTCTTTTTTTTTTTTTTTGAGCCCAACCTTCTGAATTTCTTTGAACAAAGAATTATATTTGCATGGGTTTTTCTTCAAAGCTCATAGCGAAGTGCTTGTAAAAGATCCTCATGTTGAATTGTTCAGTGCTTGGTGTTCTGTCAGTACCTGGAACTCTCAGGGGTTAAACATTTCAAGTGTAAATGAAACAAATGCTGCTCGTATAAAACAAAAGGATAGATATAATTTTTATCAGTTGGCAGATGCATAAAATCACATCAGTAGCAAGCCACTTGTCAGGTTCAGTACTTCCCATGACTGGTCTAACAGTGTGACTCATTCAGGCACACCTAAATCCAGATGTTATTTGAACTCTAGGTCTTATATAGATTTTCTCTTGGAGCAGACACCATGATCCCATCGGTCAAGTGGCTTTAACTGGGCCATTACTGTCTCTGTACCTTATTATTTGGAACGGCTTCACCCATACCACGCTACTTAGTATGAAGGTTGGTAGGATAGAGACTTTCCCCCCCAACACACATTATCAGCCAAGCGTTAATTTTCATGTGTACATGAGGTCTCAGATATCCTGTGTCACTTGCAATTATTTTTATCACAAACTGTATTATAGTGCGACGACACTGCATTTATTTATAAAGTGAAACTAGCTGGAGATTGTCCTTCTCTTCATCAATGTGAACTTTCAATAATCTTGTCCTGTTTTCTTATCCTACCCATCAAATTTGCCACACAGGATTTAATTGACCAAAACTTGTTCCTAATATTTCATAGAGCACTATCCTGATGCTATCTTCTTTTCTACCTTGTCATACCCTCCTGCCAAAACAAACAAATAAAATGAACTAGCAGACATCCTCTCTAGGGTGACTTTTCCATTTTTTAGCACCTCAGACTCTTTTCTGTCAATCCGTCAATTCAAAGAATTTTCCCTTTCTTTTTTTTTTTTAAGATTTTATTTATTTATCTGACACACAGAGAGAGATCACAAGTAGGCAGAGAGGCAGGCAGAGAGAGAGAGGAGGAAGCAGGCTTCTTGCTGAGCAGAGAGCCCAATGCGGGGCTCAATCCCAGGACCCTGAGATCATGACCTGAGCCGAAGGCAGCGGCTTAACCCACTGAGCCACCCAGGCGCCCCGAATTTTCCCTTTCTTATCTACAATTTATTTGTTCCTCTCTTCCAAGGTTTTCTTCTAGTATCATAGGGTTCAAAGATTCCCATCACCAAAAAGACCATTCGTATGTTTGAAATACACTCTTCTTGCATAACAAAAATACATTCACACATTGAATCACATATACTGTCCAGTGTAATGAAATAAATTAATTTTTTCACAGCAGAACACTCCTTAGAAACATGGATTTGGGCAAATGACTACAATTCTGGACTCTAATGTTCTCATCTGAAAAATTAAGTAAAAAATAAAATAAGAATTAAATATAGATTATAATAAAAATGTAGCAAAAAGGAAAAACACAATAAGAAGAATTATATTTATAATAAAAAGAAATAAAAATATTGCTGAGGGGCGCCTGGGTGGCTCAGTGGATTAAGCCACTGCCTTCGGCTCAGGTCATGATCTCAGGGTCCTGGGATCGAGCCCCGCATCGGGCTCTCTGCTCCGCGGGGACCCTGCTTCCTCCTCTCTCTCTGCCTGCCTCTCTGCCTACTTGTGATCTCTCTCTCTGTCAAATAAATAAATAAAATCTTTAAAAAAAAAAAAAAAAAAATATTGCTGATATTCTGTTTCCCTCAATCACTTTTCTTTTAAAAGAATCTAGTAAGAATAACATAGGACCTAGTAATTTTATTCCCTAAGAGCCGTGTGTCAGAGAGTAACTCGAAATATTCTTTTCTAGAATGTGTTATCACTAGTGAAAGTAATTTGAAAAAGAAATTTTGGTCAAAGATAAAATTTGTCATTTTCTTGAGAATTTTTACGACTCTCTGCTACTAAGACTAGAGCTGGATATTTTGCAAAGTAAATAAATCCTGATACTTGCTACAAAAATAAGAAAGAAAAATCTAAGTATGTTCAGCTGAAGAGTAGATTTGTGTTATTAAAATGTATCCCAGTTAGTATTATGTAGCATTAGAAAAATCCACAATATTCTTGAATAATCAACACTTGGAAATTGGCTGCCTCTTTAGAATGATATTTCTGATTTCGGCTGGAATCATTTGTATTTGTTCTGCGGCTTGGAAATCTCTCCATCAAGTGAAGGAGCTCAGAGCGGACTTTCTCCTGGTCATTCCTGCAGTACACACACCTCTGTCTCTTAGCCACAGCACGTTTTAACTAGATGACTTGTTTTGTTTCAGCTGAGTATGTATTTTGATCACATTGAGATACGTGGCACTTACTACTACAAGGACATTTTGTATACAATAGACAAATTCTAAATCAAAGGTATTACTTGAAAAGTACTTGAGAAACCAAAATAGACCATCACTTTCTGGACCTTTCTTTTAAATAAAAGTTACTCATGGGGTCTATATACTGGCTGACTCAGTCTCGCTGGGAAATCAGCTCATGTCTCGGGTACTCCGTGAAGCCTGGCTGTTGCTTGGGCTCACACTCTGCGAATACCAACAGCACACGTTGGTCATTGTCACAGCACCTCTAGTATGGATCTACTCTCCATAGAGAAAATGACAGATCTGAAGTACATAACCTATTTATTACATGTCCTTGCCATGAGCAAAGCACTAACCAGCCGTATTACATCTCCTCAACATATAAATTTAATAAAATTACATCACACAAAAATTACTTTGAATAAATGACTCTTGAGCAGCAACAACAAAAACTGATAAATGGAGAAAAGGAGCAACTAACATAATTTGTTTTTATTATTTTGACCACATAACTTTGTACTCGATTGGTCTGTAATAACTACTGACTGTTTTGCCATGAAAGACCTTTGCTTCTTTCTGTGTTTGCCAAAATGCAATTTATAATTATCATCTACTTTGTGAAACTACTAGTCATATGAAGAGCTGTATAAGAATTTAACTCATTTGGAAATGACAAAATAGTACTTGCTAGCTCATTCTATGAAAGTAAATGGCTTCCATTATTTTATGAAAAGACTTTAACTGGGAAGATGGTGGATTTTTGCATCTCAGGTTAAGGTCTGATAATCACAAATCTGATACCGAAAAATAGCAAACGACTCTTCTGATATTATTTAACTAGCAAAGAGTTTTATGCTGTCTTGTCTTGAATTTAAGAGTGTAGAGTTACTATCTTCTGAGGTTCCTTCTCAACAGAACTCATTGGAAATTCAAGGGATACTAGAAACTATAATTTTGCTGTAGCTTGAACTTGCCTAGATTAAAGGAGGGATGAACTTCTGAACAAACTCTCCTCTGGCTGAAGTTCAGTACTACTCTATGCCAAATACTTTACTTTTCTTCTTCTTCTCCTCTCTCTCTCTCTTTCTTTCTTTCTGTCTTTCTTTCTTTCTCTTCTTTTTTGCCCATAAAATGAAAGAAAAGAATTCTTTATTAAAAAAAAGATGTTATTTTCACTGAAAAGGATTTTTATTCATCTTGTCATGATTATGACAAGTTTCCCTAATCTCACATTTTTAGGCATTTTGAACGCTAAGCCTTTTTATAAAAATTTGCTTTTATTTTTATTGAAAAAATCCCCTCAATTGCTGAGAATGACTGATGATTGAAGAATTTCCCACCATAACCATAGATCTACTTAATGTCAATAAGCAAGCAATGGATAAATGGATAAAATGACTTTTGCAAGTTTTTTTATGTACAGACATTAAAAAAATAGAGACATTGTTTTTTATCTGGATGAATATTTATATCTTTAACATAAAATGAAGTCATGGAGACATGCCCATCTGTTTTGTTTTTGTTTTGTGTTTTTTTTTAAATCTGTGGTGTCAACAGTTTAGAAGTTTCCAGTAAAAAACAGGAATGAAGGCATTTTTGTGGGATGTAGTCAAATCAAAGAATTCTATCCAAATCTTGGAAATAGACAAAAGTTTTGGCCTATTTTCCAGAAAAGTTTGGAATAAGCTTTTCATTTTTATAATTTACAATATATAAAATACAGTATAAATTATAAACACTCTTTTAACTGATCTGTACATATGTATGTGTGTATATGTATACATATATTTGTGTGTGTGTGTGTGTATATATATATATATATATATATATACTTAAAGAGAGAGAGAGAGAGAAGCAAAGTACTAAGGAGATTCTATATTATTTAATAGTTGTGAAAACCTGAATGTCATGAAAGAAAATTTAGAAGCCGAGGGTATTGGCTGTGGACTGGCCACCGGCATGACAGGAGGTATTGAAATGGGGTAGAATCATCCTTATCGGGGTATCATTTACTGGGACTTGGCTAGGAACAGAACACTAGAGAATAGCAAAGCATGCTTGGTAGTTCTTCCTTCGTTCGCTTAGTCTATGCTCCACTCTTCTCTACCCCATCTGGTCTTGGAAGGCTAATTTTTGAAAACTGCCTCCCTGGCTCTGCTGCCAGCTGGCTTGTGCTTAGAATCAGCCAGAGGTCCCAGTAGACTAAGAAATCAAGGTAAAAGGAGAATAACTGATGTGCGTCTCCCTCCCTTTATCAGTACCAGTCGCTGGTAATAAGCATATTTTGCTTTCCCACCAGGAAACCACTCTTGTGCAATTCTAATCCTCAATGCATGCTGATAACACCAATTCATCCTCTCGTCCCTTTGGTCCTCTGGGTGGAAATTCCACTGTTGTTAGTCTTTGGCTGTCCCACTGTCCCTTGTTGGTTTCCTTTTGCATGTGCCGGAAGTAGTCCCAATCAGTAGTCCTTAAAAGCAGATATAGGCACAATGTGGGTCATTTTTAAAAATACATCAGATGGAAGAAATTAAATAGAAAATGTTGTAGTGACTAACCTTACTGACTAATTGCAGTGTTCCTCCCCATGAAGTAGATGCTGTTATTGCCCCCATTTTAAAATACAGGAATCAAACCATTGGAAGGTGAAATGACCCAAATAAGGTTATATAGCTATGGAGTGGCAGAGGAAGAATTTGGACTGCGGCAGATTGGCTCTTAAGCCTGTATTCTTCATCACTAAACACTAGCACCTCTAGGGCTAAAATGAGGAAATGAAAGGAAATGGTATTTATTGAGTACCTGCTGTGTTCCAGGAAGTGCACTAGATGCTTTCATGTGTGCTATGCCTTAGCTGCCCTTTCAGCTGTACTTGCCACTGTCAAATGTTCTCTTTGAGAAAGACTTTCTTTTCGAAGTTTCCTGGACACCACAGGCTCCTCTGGTTTTCCTCCTCTTTTCCGACTACTCTCTCCTTTGTCTCTGCTTGCTCTTTCCTGTCTATTGAACCTTTACATGAATGAACATTTTGAGTTTCCTTCCTGCTTTTATTCTTCCAGGTTGAACTCATCTAATTAAGTAGCTTTAAAATGCCCACGATATGGAGATGACTTTGATGTTTTCATTTACAATTTGTCTCCTCTCCTCGCATCATACATGTCTTTTCAACCACCTCTTGGAGATCTCCCTTTGGGCGTCCAGTAAGCATCACAGGCCTAATACAGTCAACGGAGAATGTTTGATTCATTTCTTCAAACCGCTTCTCTCATTGTCTTCACCATTTCCTGAATCAGCAACATTATATATTCCAATTAGTCAAGTTAAACAATGGGGAATTATCCTAGAATATTCATGCTTTCCTTCTTCCGATATCTAATTATCAATACCTTCCATGAGCTCCATGTGCAGAGATCCAAGTCTCTCCCTGCTCACCACCATCATCGTTTGTCCCAGCTATTGTGATTATTTCCTAACTGATCTTGTTTTCTTTCAAGGTCGTCTACTCACGGCCGCTAAAATGAGGATTTTAGACATGTCATGTCACTTTACCGCTTAAAACCCTTTCCTGGTTGCCAGTGTGATCTGGCTTCTCCCTGCATAGGATCGAAGCCTTTCTTAAGCTGGTCTCTGTTGAATGAATGGATCCTATTAGCTACTTGACCTCCTTGAAAAGATAGTACATTCATTTTCTTATTCCTACAAGTTATACACAAACCCATTTTGTTTTCTTTTTCAAGGAATATAAACATCTTGGTCAGGACTGGATGTTGTCATAAACTCTGTGTCTTTAGATGGAAGGCAAAGACAGCAGTTTTGTTCAAAACTCAGTGACAATTTCTCCTTGGGTTGTCCCCAAACAGTTACCAAAGAGCTCTTTAAGTGTAAAATGAAGGGGGAAAAAAGACATTTTGTATCAATGTTTAAAAGGAATTTGTTGAAGAAACATACTTTTTAATGGCATCTTCTTAATTCAATGTTGTTTTGCATACTTTCTAATCAGTCAGGGAATTTATAATTTAAAAAATCCATACCAAAGAAATTGAATCATTTACACATGTGGTTATGCTCAATACTCCCCTTATAAAAAATAATTTCCCATCAAGTGGCTTTGATTCACATTGGAAGAAAAGAACACAAAGATCTGTGTTAATACTCAACATAATGACCAACATACGACATAATACACAGATTTTGCTAAACCAGACATCTGAGTGATATGCCTCTATAGGGATCCCATCTTGTTCATGGTGAGAGAGAAATGCATTGTAATTTCCACTTTGAATAATGAATCTGAAATTGCCAGAGATTTAGTTTACTACACAGCTGACTGCTTTGACAATGGTGAATGTATTAATATGTTGTTCCAAATTAATCTTTGGTAGAACTATTTCCTTTTTTTGCCCAAAGAAATCACAAAGGGAATATCTGATCCTGTTTATTCCAAATAAATTATGAATCAAGCTTTATTTTCTTTCTTGTAAAACTGTTGCCAAAAGAAATTACTACCAGTAAGAAGTCAGGAAACTTGTTGCTTAAAACAATTCAAATTGAAAACCATGTTCAATCTCACTTAAGTTTACTTCCAACATGCCAGGTTGATTGCTTCATCTACATTCACTCAGGTACACTTTTCAGTTATAAGTATTTTTATCTGTTTGTTTTAAAAAATAAAGATCCAGATGCTATGGTGGAAATGTGCAAATATGCAGGCAATGACTATAATTTTATGGGAATGATTTTCTTATATGGCTTATGAAGTGATCCTGATGAAAATTCCCAGGAAGTGTTTCAAAAATGTCTTGAGCAATAGAAACATCATAGTACAATATCTCCTCTGATGACTATTATGAAAGACACCAGCTATTTCAGTGTGTATATTCTGCTAAAATTATTATTTTTAAAAAATTATATCCAATGCTTGATCATTTTTTCCCTTTGTCTTTCACATGACATCCATTTTCCTCTGCCCTACTTTTCTGCACTTCTCAAATTTTTTTTTAATGAGATACATCACAATCAGTAATGATTCATGTGGTTATTTACTTTTGGACAATTTCCTCTGCTTCCTCTGATAAACTCTGATACAGATTTGTGAATGTTGAGTAATGGTACAATTGGATATGGACCAAGACCAATTAGATGTTTAAAAATTATAGTGCTGCCTATCACATAGGATTGATTTCTTTCCTGGGAGTATATGCAGCTCAAAATGAAGTTATCTCCTTTTTGTCCCTGTAATTCCTGTGTAAATATTACTAAAGTCTTGCCAATATATATGTAAGGGATGAGATAGAAACTACTATTAAGCATGACTTTCATAACTCCAATTCATTTATCAGATGCTCAAACTGTCATCTACCAGGACTTGAAAGGAAAAGGGAAAAGCCTTAGCATTTTGTGGGCAGTGATTAAGAAAAAGGAAAGAAAAGAGAAAAGGGAGCATAGTCTTAGGGAAAAAGTGAGGCCCAACACTGAGAAGGACAGCAGACTCAAGGCAGAGTATTTCTGTTTTTTTCTCATCTGAGCAGGGAACCTGACAAAGGGCTCGATCCCAGGACCCTGAGATCATGACCTGAGCCAAGACAGACACTTAACCAACTGAGCCACCCAGGCGCCCTGAAACAGTGTTTCTTTCTTTCTTTCTTTTTTTTTAAATTAAATTTTAAAAAATTTTTTTATAAACATACAATGTATTTTTAGCCCCAGGGGTACAGGTCTGTGAATTGCCATGTTTACACACTTCACAGCACTCACCACAGCAAATACCCTCTCCAATGTCCATAACCCCACCCCCCTCTCCTGACCCTCCCCTCCCCCAAGCAACCCTCAGTTAGTTAAGAGATTAAGAGCCTCTTATGGTTTGTCTCCCTCCCCATCCCATCTTGTTTCATTTATTCTTTTCCTACCCTCCAAACCCCCCACATTGCATCTGAAACAGTGTTTCTATTTTGAGTTGAGGAAAGGTGATCCTCTGACAAAGACTCTTTTCCTTGACCAAACTTTAGTTGGGCTCCTTTAAGCCCCTTTCTCAACTAGGCCTCATCTTTGGACCTTGTCCTCAGGCAGTTTTAGCAAGAATCCTGCTAGGTCTGTTTAGTTAAGAGTCCCAACCCTGGGATCTGGTCACTCTTAGTATCTAATCACATTCCTCATCCCCTTCCATCCCGGAGGTGACAGCTGATTGTCATGGCCTGCCTTCAGCAAAAATCCTCCCTACCCTTGATGTCTTCTCTTAATAATTTTTCATTCTCCAATCACCCTAATCTACATGTTGACTAGATGTTGACAAGTCAACTACATGTTGACTTGTCCCCACTGCTCTTGCTGTACTTGGAATTGAGCCCAGTTCTATACTGAACTCTCCTCTGCTATTGCAATAGTTCCTGAAAAAAAAGGAAAAAAAAATCTGTTTTTACCACTTTCAACTGTTCAGCTCTGTATTTTCTGAAGGTCTCAAGTATCTTTCAAAAGAAGGTGGGACATGGGGCGTCTGGGTGGCTCAGTGGATTAAGCCGCTGCCTTCCGCTCAGGTCATGATCTCAGGGTCCTGGGATGGAGTCCCGCATCGGGCTCTCTGCTCCGCAGGGAGCCTGCTTCCTCCTCTCTCTCTGCCTGCCTCTCTGCCTACTTGTGATCTCTCTCTCTGTCAAATAAATAAAATAAAATCTTAAAAAAAAAAAAGAAGGTGGGACAATATATTGATATTAATGAGTAAAAGTGAGAGGGTGGGAGAAGAACTAAAATAAAAGAGAGAGGAAGGTCTGTTGCTGTTCACCAGGCCAAGGGTCAAATATGCTCCAGTGTGTTTGTGCCAGAAATGACCGGAATCTCCCCAGCTTTCTCCACATGAGTGGAGTTCTTGGTTCTACTTTTGCACTCTTTTCATTTGCTGTGTTGTCTGTATCATGCTTTCCAACCATTTGGTCTTTGGACATTACTCTTTGCCCTGCCACTTTATTTTACCGTGTTTTTGCACTTCTTTTGCTATTTACAACTTTTAAAACTAATTTATTTCCTTGTGATGCAATCCCTTTCCATTAGTCTCTAACATGGTTAGTTAGAATTTGTTAAAATTTGAATTGATGTCATCTTTTTCCTTTTTAATAGTGAGTCATAAAAATAATAAACTTTGTGATTCTAATTTGTAAAAAGGCACCCTTTGAATGTGATTTTTGTTTCCCTTGGGCCATTTCTTTTTCTACATTTCTCCTTGGCTTCAAGATCTATTTCTTCTCAGCTCTTGCATTGAATTTTCTGGTTACTGCAGTTCAAAAACCTAGCAGGAATCATCTCATTTTCTATAGCCCCTCTCCCTAATTACTTCTCTAGATAATTTCTCCCATTTCTTTTTCCTTCCCAGTGGATTCAGATGGCCTTCCTTCCTCTGTCCATGATCCTCAGGGATGGTTACATTCCCTGAAGAGATGACCTATGACATCCATAAAGACTTTCCTTTGTCTTTTTGTTTTGCCACCACCTGAAAAACATCTTAATTTCCCTTTTCTCTTCAAAAGCTTCTTCATCCTGTGTCCCTTTCTCTTAATGGCTTTTGGGTCATCCCTACATTGTGCAGATGTGAACACTCAAAGTTTTTTAAGTTCGCATTTCATTCTCGGTCACTGAAGCTGAACCAACTCCATTTGTCTCCATTCATTTTGATTTATTACTGAGAAGTTTGCTCAAATTTGTTCTTCTGTACACACATTTGGTGTTCCACAGTCTTTGCCCAGCTCCTTCCTCCCTTCCTTCCTTCCTTCCTTTCTTTCTTTCTTTCACCTTTGTAGTCTATATACTCAATATTTTTCTCAACACAGATTACCTGAAGTTTTTTTCCAATCTGTTCTTGGGCACGTTTTACCCTTTGAGGGGGCTACTCTGTCGTATTACTACCCCAGATTCATATCCCTTACCCAAATGACAAATTACCATCTTGCTGTACTGTCAAGAATGTTAGAATGACTCAACAATCTATCACAGTGCCACTTCTCTTTATGATCTCTCTGACCACTGTGAAAACCAATAGCCTTCTGCTACTCAAAGTGTCGTGCCTTGACCAGTGCTATCACCTGGGAGCTGGTTAGAAATGTAAATGCTCAAACCTAACTGCGGACTTTCTGAATTATAATCTACATTTTAACAAATTTCTAGGTAACATGTATCACAGTAAAGTATAAGAAGCACGGTGTGCTTCTCCATGTCCTCATATCATATGATCTCCCTGATATGAGGACATGGAGAAGCAACATGGGGGGGTAGGGGGATAGGAGAAGAATAAATGAAACAAGATGGGATTGGGAGGGAGACAAACCATAAATGACTCTTAATCTCACAAAACAAACTGGGGGTTGCTGGGGGGAGGTGGGATTGGGAGAGGGGGAGCGGGCTATGGACATTGGGGAGGGGAGGCGAACCATAAGAGACTATGGACTCTGAAAAACAACCTGAGGGTTTTGAAGGGTCAGGGGTGGGAGGTTGGGGGAACAGGTGGTGTGTAATGGGGAGGGCACGTTTTGCATGGAGCACTGGGTGTTGTGCAAAAAGAATGAATACTGTTACGCTGAAAAAATAAATAAAATGGAAAAAAAAAAAAAAGAAGCACGGTGTGCTATAGTATTCATAAACTTGAGGGTACATGAGAATCACTTGAAAGAACTCAAGCATTTTGTGATTTGAACCCAATAATATTGCTTCAAAGCATCCTAGCTTCTCTTGGCGTTCACAAATAGCTATTGAAGTTACCATGCTCTTTTTCCTTCTTTAAATTCACCAGTCTCCTTTCCAGCATGCATCATGGTCACACAGATAAACTTTCCATGCCCCTGGTCAAGGTAAGACAATTATTTTATTTCTCACTTTACTAATAGATAATTGGAAAAAGAAATTACCTGATATTCTTAGGACTACCTATCTAATCACAAGTAGATTGAAAACATGTACATCTTATTTTGTTTCATTTCTCTAAAGATATGTATGTGTGTATGTGTGTATATATACATATACACACACATATTTAATATGTATATATGTATTTAAATGTGTGTGTGTGTGTGTGTGTGTGTGTATTTAAAAATTAAGACACTTAAGTTCCAAATTACAGTTAGAGACATATTTGGAAATATATTTATAACATTCTACCTAGTATATCTCAGGAGACAATAATCAAAAGAAATTGAAGCTTTAGAAATTATATGCAGAAGAAGGGTTCGGTATGTCTTTAGAAATGCACAGAGGTTGGTGATGAAATTTCACAAAATATATTACACTTTTGGAAAATGTTACTACAGCTGTTCAGTGGTACATGCCATCCTCTTTAAACCTTTACTGTCCCCTGATCCATTTATCTTACCACTCTTCCTCTCAACCCACCCATAAGCTTGTCCTTTTTTCTCTTTATATCAATGCAAATGCTATCCTCTTCATCTATGTAAATCTCTCCAGTATAGATTTTGGAGGGGCATGGTTTGGGGGAAGAAATGGAAACACTCTGAGGGACATTAAAACCTTTGCTAATGTTCACAAAAAATTGAGAACCACTTATTTTCATTGTGAAAGTGGAAAGATAGTCTAATTTGAGAGTCTTAATGATTAGTCCCTAAATAATTAAATATATTTTACAATATAGCCAAATATAAAACAAATCAATTAGCTAATCGTTTTTGGCATATAATTAGAAGATGAACATTATAGCTGAATTCAAACTATGCTACTGAGACATAATTTAAAATTCAGTTAAAATATCTTATTCATAGGACCTCAATGTGAGAAAGGAATCCATCAAAATCCTTGGGGAGAATGCAGGCAGCAACCTCTTCGACCTCAGCCATAGCAACATCTTCCTAGGAACAATGGCAAAGGCAAGGGAAGCAAGGGCAAAAATGAACTATTGGGATTTCATCAAGATCAAAAGCTTTTGCACAGCAAAGGAAACAGTTAACAAAACCAAAAGACAACTGACAGAATGGGAGAAGATATTTGCAAACGACATATCAGATAAAGGGCTAGTATCCAAAATCTTTAAGGAACTTAGCAAACTCAACACCCAAAGAACAAACAATCCAATCAAGAAATGGGCAGAGGACATGAACAGACATTTCTGCAAAGAAGACATCCAGATGGCCAACAGACACATGAAAAAGTGCTCCACATCACTCGGCATCAGGGAAATACAAATCAAAACCACAATGAGATATCACCTCACACCAGTCAGAATGGCTAAAATCAACAAGTCAGGAAATGACAGATGCTGGCGAGGATGCGGAGAAAGGGGAACCCTCCTTCACTGTTGATGGGAATGCAAGCTGGTGCAACCAGTCTGGAAAACAGCATGGAGGTTCCTCAAAATGTTGAAAATAGAACTACCCTATGACCCAGCAATTGCACTACTGGGTATTTACCCTAAAGATACAAACATAGTGATCCGAAGGGGCACGTGTACCCGAATGTTTATAGCAGCAATGTCTATAATAGCCAAACTATGGAAAGAACCTAGATGTCCATCAACAGATGAATGGATCAAGAAGATGTGGTATATATACACAATGGAATACTATGCAGCCATCAAAAGAAATGAAATCTTGCCATTTGCGACGACGTGGATGGAACTAGAGCGTATCATGCTTAGTGAAATAAGTCAATCAGAGAAAGACAACTATCATATGATCTCCCTGATATGAGGACATGGAGAAGCAACATGGGGGGTTTGGGGGATAGGAGAAGAATAAATGAAACAAGATGGGATTGGGAGGGAGACAAACCATGAATGACTCTTAATCTCACAAAACAAACTGGGAGTTGCTGGGGGGAGGTGGGATTGGGAGAGGGGGAGGGGGTTATGGACATTGGGGAGGGTATGTGCTATCGTGAGTGCTGTGAAGTGTGTAAACCTGGCGATTCACAGACCTGTACCCCTGGGGATAAAAATACATTATATGTTTATTAAAAAAAAAAAAAATTTGGAAGGGGAGGCGAACCATAAGAGACTATGGACTCTGAAAAACAACCTGAGGGTTTTGAAGGGTCAGGGGTGGGAGGTTGGGGGAACAGGTGGTGGGTAATAGGGAGGGCACGTTTTGCATGGAGCACTGGGTGTTGTGCAAAAACAATGAATACTGTTACGCTGAAAAAATAAATAGAATGGGAAAAAAATAAAAAATAAATAAATAAAAATAAAATAAAATAAAATAAATAGAAAAAAATATCTTATTATAACTTTTTCATTTCTCTATTTCACTTAAAACCTTAATTATTGACACAATATGACTTACAATGTGGAAATAAAATTTTTTTAAAGATTTTTATTTATTTATTTGAAAGAGAGAGAGTGCACAAGCAGGGGGAGGGACAGGTAGAGAGGAAGAGAGAGGAGCAGACTCCCTGCTGAACAAGGAGCCCAACATGGGGCTTGATCCCAGGACCCCGAGATCATGACCTGAGCACCTAAGCTGAAGTCAGATATAACTTAATGAGCCACCTAGGCACCCCAACAATATGGAAATAAATGTTATGGATGAAATCCAAATCACAGAGGCAACATGCAGAATGAATATAAAATTTGGGAGCTTATAAAGGACTGAGTTTGAATTTTGTTTATCTACCACTTATTTTGTGAACTTGGATAACTGGTAGAGTGATGCTAATAAATGACTTGGGGTTTCTAAGTGTCAGATTCCTTACGTGAAATGTACATGTATGAGGTGATGTTCAAATCTTTCTTTCTCTTCGTATATACATATATTCTACCATAGTACCTATAAAAGTTTTTTTTTTTCCTTAGCAGGCTATATACTGTATTGATAAAAAATAAACCATAGTTACAGTGTAGGAAAAAAATATCACAAGTTGAGCAGCAGAATTTGCACTCTGAACACAAATTCACTGACATAAGAGGTTTCTCTAAGAACTCCTGGAGTAAAATCAACTATTTGAGTGAAAAACAAAATTCAACCTTGATTTAGTTGTAGTGAAAGGAGTCAAAGGTTTGAGACATTTTTGCAGTCTGGAAACCAAATTTTCAGTTTTTAAGAGTAGGATGTTTGGTAATATTATTTAGTCCACAATTGACATGAGGGAAATACATGTTATTTTTCACTGAATCTTAATGGGTTTATGGGATGATGTCCTTCGAATAAAATAACAGAGTCATCTCTCTGATTCATTTCCCAATCTTACTTAGTCAAGTTTTAACGAGAGTCTTTATGGAATATTGAGACTCCTGATTCCTGTGGAAGAAATGTGTGTATTCTGTAATTCCTAAAGTCCTCAAATAAGTACACACTGGACTCCTTCCCCATGTCAGAAACTGAATCCAACTTTGGGGTTTAAACTTATTATCCCTGGCCTGGAAGAACCCATGATTTAAGGAGGATTCAAGTATATTGTCGGATGGTTAAAATATAATCTGATACATGCCACAATAGAACTCCAGACAATAAAATGGACACAGAAATGAAGAACAGCTATTTGCCTAAAGGAGTTAGGAAGGCTTCAGACCTTGTGCCCCTTGAGCAGGATCTAAAAGGATGAGTTGGAATCCACCATATAAAACCAGGTCAGAAGGGCCTTCTCACAAAAGAAGTGATATATCCAAATTTAAGAAAGTATGGCAGAGCCTGTCATCTTTGGTGGTGGGCAATGCTGGTAGAATATTGGTGTCAGGGTCAGAAAGATGGGATGAAATTATTTGGGAGACACGTTTAACATGTTAAGATCTTCAGTCCTTTCCTCATAGGTATTGGGGAAACATCAAAGCTCTTTTTGGAGGAAATTGAGAAGCTGGGTTTTTGTTTTTCAAAAAATAACTTTGGCAGAAGTGTGATGGGAATTGAGGAAGACCAGAGGTACAAAGCTCAAAGGGAAGGCCATTATAATCATCAGAAGAAACACGAAAAAAGCCAAAGTAAGCTAGTGGTCATCGGGAAGGAGGAGGAGAGCAGGGTTCGGACAGGACTCTTCAACCCTGTTGAGGAGGGAGTGGTATGAGGCAAATTTCTAGCTTAAAGCATCTCTGCTGGAGAGGCCCTAAGAAGAGTTTGTGCTTGGCCATTAGGACATTTGGGCCATTGTGACTTTGAAAGCCTGGAGTTTGAAATAAGAATAATGCTTTAGGAGTGAGAACAATGAAGGATTTTAGAGTCTGTGTTCTCCATGAATTCCCAGAGGAAAGAAACTGACCAGTAAGAAGATTTGGGTTATCAAGGTGAGCCCAGGGTACAAAAATCTTATGGTGATAGAGTACACTGAGGAGGAATGTGCATTTGGAACTTCAAAACAGGCTCCTTTCAACTTCGAGTTTGAGCCACTTTTTCACAGAGCATCTAATGCTTTCCAGGACCCGAAGCAATAGTCAACATTTATCTTGGGTTAAATCTAGAGTCCTTGTGATTCAATAAATGGCTCTTCTCTTAGAGAATCAAGCCAGCAAATAGTACTAAGGAAACTGGAATGCATCAAGAGAAAAGTGTGCCTTTGGGTTCTGGCAAAGCATAAAGAACTTAGATGAAATCTTTAAGTAAACAGAAGGAGAGCAATGAACGGCAGAGTAGTAATAGATAAAAGCGTTGTAAGCGGAAGGGATTTACCAGAATCCCCTTTTAAACTTGGCCGCAGAGCCATCTTAACACGCTGTAAATACTTGTAGCCTGTAAATAACCGTCATAATAAAAGGAAAGCTGGCACAGCTAGACCAGTTTCAAGAGAAGTTAATGAAAGTGGACAAGAAACAACTGGCATTAGAGCTCGAAAGGAGTGAAGCTTAAAGTATGAGGTTTTATGAAAAAGAAAGAAAAGTGTCATGTATTTGATCTGAGAAGGAAACTTGCTTCTTTATAAATACCCTTAAGTTAAAAATGTGTGTTCGTGTGTGTGTGTGTGTGTGTGTGTGTGTGGTGTATTTTATAAAGTGCTCATTGTAACAACTGAAACAATAAAAGAGGAAAAAAAAGTTAAAAATTTCTTCGGCTGACCCTTAGCCTTGTCCACTTCCATTCTTCTGAGAGTAATAGATTAAAAATGTCTTTTACAAGCCATTATACAGATAAATGGGTTTTTGTGACAGTGTTTTTACAGAACCAAGAAAAAAACATATTTATCTTCAGCTTTCTTTTTTATTTTTTTTATTTTGCAATAAATTATGGACAGCCCTAGATGTAATAAACAGATTTATTCCATCATTGATGGGTATTCAAATTGTTCACGATGTTGTCATTGTAAACGATGGCGCAAACAAACAAAAATATTGTACCTACAGTTTTATGTATGACACTATCATTTTGATAGAGCCAAACAAAGGGCTTATGATGTTTTGATTATGATAGATACTACCAGACTATTTTCAAGAAAAATTCAGTTAACACACTCTGTCCCCCACTAGAAATGTGGCAAAGTTTCTTTTTTTCCTCCATTAGACCTTTGTATCATGGGTATTGTTTTTAAAACATGCTAAAATGTTATTGTGGTTTTCACTTGCATTTTCTTGTGTTTTCTTTTGACATGTAGTCGATACCTTTGATATTCTTTCAACATTAGCATTGCCCTCCTACGAGTTGCCTGTCCATATCTTTTGCCACTTTCGATTGACTCTTGCCTTTTTGGTTGTTTTTCATCCATTTGTAGGATGCCTTTTTTAATTCTAGAACTTATGTCAGCTCCCTATTTATTCGGGTTTTATCTTATAGATTTCATATAGACAATTACCTATGTTACTAATTTTGTTTCTAGGTATTTGTAGTTTTGTGACAATTAGGATGTTTTCTTTTAATTAAGAAGTAGAGCGTATCCCCCAAAATTGCAAGAAAATAGAAATGCACGCTTCAATGAATTAACCCCAAGCATACATCTAAGTGACCACTTCAGATCAGCACACGTCACACGCACTCAAAATGTGCCCTGCCATGCCACCTCCACATTGCTACCTCTTTCTTAACTTTGAATGGTGTATGGTTATGCTTTTTGCATGTTTTACTTTTTTTTTAAATCAAACAATGCACAAAAGGGACAATATGATGTCTATTCTTTTATGTCTGTTTTAGGGGCAAAATTATGTATTTCAGATTCATGTTACCTATATCTGGTTACTCTGTTTTCACTGTTCTATTTATCTATTCAATTATTAATGGACATAAAGATTGCTTTTCATTTAGGATTATTACATATATAGTTACTGTGATTTTGATTTGCATTTATCTAACAATTAGTTATTGAGCATTTTTTATGTGCTTATTTGCCATTCATGTATGTTCTTGGAAGAAATGACTATGCAAGTCTTTTGCCCATTTTTGAATAAGTTTTTTTTTTTTCCTAGTTTTAGGAGTTTGTAAGTTCTCCCTATATTCTAGGTATTAAACTCTTATCAGATATATAATTTGAAAATATTTTCTCCCATTTCGTATGGTGTCTTTTTACTCTGTTGGTAGCATTCTTTGATGTGCAGAAGTTTGTAACTTTTCTGAAGTTTAACTTGTCTATTTTTGCTTTTATTGCCTTACCTTTTGTGTCATATAAAAAAAATGCCAAATTCAGCATCATGAAGCTTTTACCTTATATTGTCTCCTAAGAGTTTTATTGTTTGGGTTCTTACATTTGATCCATGTCAAGTTAATTTTTACATATGGTATGAGGTAATGGTCCAACTTCATTCTTTTGCATGTGGCTATCCAGTTTTCCCAGCACTGCTTTTTGAAAAGACAGTACTGCCCCCACTGAATGATCTTGGTCTCTTGTATTCAAGGGTTTATTTCCGGGCACGCTATTCTATTCCATTGGTCTTAATGTCTGTCTTTATGCCAGAACCATGTCATTTTAATTACTGTATCTTTGTAATAGATTTTGAAATCCAAAACTATGAATCTTCTAAATTTGTTGTTTTTTCAAGATTGTTTTGATTTTTTGGGTTCCCTGAGATTTTATATAAGTTTTATATGAATTTTTCTCAATCTGCCAAAAAAAAAAGTCATTGGAATTTTTATTGAGATTGCATTGCACCTATAGATCATTTTTGAACAATTTATGAACATGAGCTATCTTTCCATTTATTTGTATCTTTACTTCAGTAATACTTCTTAGTGTTCATTATCTAAGTCTTTCACCTCCTTGATTAAGTTAATCTCTAAAGTTTTTTACACTATCATAAAAGGAATTATTTTCTTTATTTCCTTTTCAGATTATTTATTTTTATTGTGTAGAAATACAGTTGTTTTTTGTGTATTGAGTTTGTATCCTGCTACTTTGCTAAATTTGTTTTCTTAATTCAAAAAAGTTTTTTTATTAATTTTTAAATTTTTTTATAAACATATAATGTATTTTTATCCCCAGGGGTACAGGTCTGTGAATAGCCAGGCTTACACATTTTACAGCACTCACCATAGCACATACCCTCCCCAATGTCCATAACAAAAAGGTTTTTGTTTGTTGTGTGTGTGTGCCTGTAGACTTTAGGGTTTCTTACATAGAAGACTTGTCATCTATTTATAAACAGACATAACTTTACTTCTTCCTTTCCAATTTGGATATCTTTTGTTTCTTTTTCTTGCCTAATTTCTCTGCTTAGGACATCCAGTACTATGTTGGATAGAAGTGCAGAAGCAAATGCTTTGTCTGCATCAAATGTGACGATCATGTGTTTTTTCTTTTCCTTTTTTATTCTGTTGATGTATTACATTGATCAATTTTCATGTGTCAAACCATTCTTACATTTTAGGAATAAATTCCACTTGGTTACAGTGTGTAATCCTTTAAATATGCTGTTGAATTTGGTTTGTTAGCATTTTGTTGAGGATTTTGCCATGTAGCTTCGGTATTCTCATGGAAAACGTATCCAATACCCAGGCTTCCCAATTTCTTGACTTCATTTCTGAAGACTTCCTCTTTCATCCACTGCTACCCTCAAGTACACGTATCCATCTAGCCATCAACCTCATTCTTCTCTACTCTTCCCTGTCTGTGAATGTGCATATTGAGTTTAGGTGTCAGTGAAGAATTAAATGGAAATCTAATTATGCAGTGACATTTGAGTCTGGACTTCAGAAAAAAATGTAGGGAATGGAGGTGCCTGGATGACTCAGTCATTAAGCATCTGCCTTTAGCTAAAGTCCTGATCCCCGGGTCCTGGGATAGAGCCCCTCATTGAGCTCCCTGCTCAGTGGGAAGCCTGCTTTTCCTTCTCCACTCCCACCGCTTGTGTTCCCTCTTTCACTGTCTCTCTGTCAAAGGAATAAATAAAATCTTTTAAAGAAATGTAGGGAATGGAGGTATAATTTTAAGAGGCATGGACTTGGGTAAAATAGCACAGGGACAGTCTATAGAGTAAGAATAAAAGATGGTCTCAAACTGAACCGTGACTGGCTTCACCATTTCAAGACCAGACAGAAAACTGTGAACCAAGCTAGCAAAAGAGGGAAAAAGGGGCCACCAAGGTGAAAGGAGATTCTGCGGTCATGAAAGTCAACAGAATAGAGAGCTCTGGAAAGAAGCAACCTAATGATGATTGAAGAGACCAGATTGGAGAACGTCCAATAGTTTGTTATTGGGGTTATTTGAGTCTGTATCAAAACCACTTCAGTGGCGTAGAGGAATGGAAACCACATTGAAGAAGATAAACAAAAGGAGATGACATTAAATATATAAATACTCCAACTACTCTTCAGAAGCTGGAGGAGGAAGTGCTTGTCTCTTTAATTTTTTTTTTAAATGGACAAAGTCAGACCACAATTTCTGATGAGTTTACCTTTTAAATGTCTTTCAAGTAAAATACTTTGTTTCCATTTCCTCTTCTAATCCACCTCTACCGTCATGTATAGCACTCCTCTATCACCAGCACCTTCTTGTTCTGAGGTGGCATCTCTTTTGCAGGGAATGTAAGTAGCAGTAGATACTTACCAATGTCTCCTTATCTATTCTTCCCTTTATTAACTGATTCTTCACACAAAGCCAGCGTGATCTTTTATAAACCCAAATCATATCATCTCTATGCTTAAACTACTTTGATGGCTTCCTATTGCTCTTAGCATAAAAGCCAAAATTTCTTATCTAATTTAAAATACCCTCAGTGATGTGTTGCTGCTTTCTTCTCTGACCTCATCTAAGGACATTTCCCTACTTTGAAGTTTAAGTAAAACTCTATTTATTTTAGTTTCCTGAACATGTGAAGCCACCAGGCTTCAAGTTTCATCAGGGTTGGAATCAGGTCTGTCTTGCTGAGTAACCATTCTTAGAGGCTAGCAGAGTATCTTATATGTAGCCATGTTCAACAAAGATTTATTGAATGAATCAATGACATTTCTTGTGTTTAAATAAAATATAGGGGAGAAACAGATGTGAGGGGAAAGAAAAGAGGGAAAAACCAGAGAAGAGGAATAAACACAGTGATAAAAAAAAAATAAGTAAAAACAAGCAAGAAATAATTACCCTTTTTTCCCAGTTAAAATGTAGTCTTTAACATAGGTACGGCTTACACATGCCTTAATGATTTACCTGTTGACTAAGCTTAACATTCTCTTCTGGCCATTTGTCTATATTTACTCCAACACATTGTGCACCTAGAAACTATGTGCATTAGTTCCATATGAAACAATCTGCATTATTTGCTATTTTTTCTCTGACCACTAGGGCTTTGAATTGCTATTCCTTTTGCTGGGGTCATTACTCCCTATCCAAAGTCCAAATTACTTTCTTTTTTAAACCATTTCCTACTAAATCATATGTCTCAGCTTAGATCTTGTTTTCTTCTGAAAGTCATTCCTTATAATATTCCAATGAGATTATCATTGTAGCAATTAAAAAACAAAACTAAACAAAACAACAACAAAAAAAACTAACACTGCTCTTGGTACCCAATGTCAGTTCTTTCAATAGTGAATAATATTGGGGCACGTGGATGTCTCAGTCCATTAAGTGTCTGACTCTTGATTTCTGCTCTGGTCACAGTATCACGGTCCTTGGATCAAGCCCTACTTCGGGCTCCGGGCTCAGCTGGGAGTCTGGTTGAGGATTTCTCTCCCACTCCCTCTCCTCCTCTCCCACTCATGCTCTCTTTATCTCTCTTTCTCAAATAAATAAATATTTTTTTAAAAAAATGAATATTTTTTAATAGCACCTAGATGGCTCAGTGGGTTAAAGCCTCTGCCTTCGGCTCAGGTCATGATTCCAGGGTCCTGGGATTGAGCCCCACATCGGGCTCTCTGCTCAGCGGGGAGCCTGCTTCCCCCTCTCTCTGTCTCTGCCTGCCTCTCTGCCTACTTGTGATCTCTGTCTGTCAAATAAATTAAAAAAAAAGAATACTACAATTATTGTGGTGATTATTTTTGTTTTTATATAATATTCCAAGAGATGAAGGAAATATGTCTTTGAATATAAATTTATTCATATTATATTCATATTATTGTATTATATTCATATTATATTATATTCATATTATTCAATATGAATTTATTGTTGTTCTGTTATTTTACAGTTACAATTTAGTAGCAACTGTGGGACAAAAAAATGATAAAATATATTACATTAACCAAATTCTTACTAGTTTTAAGCCATATCCAACTCCTTTTTTTTTTTTTTTTTTTAGATTTTATTCATTTATTTGACAGACAGATCACAAGTAGGCAGAGAGACAGGCAGAGAGAGAGGAGGAAGCAGGCTCTCCAAGGAGCAGAGAGCCCCATGTGGGGCTCGATCCCAGGACCCTGAGATCATGACCTGAGCCGAAGGCAGAGGCTTTAACCCACTGAGCCACCCAGGCGCCCCCATATCCAACTCCTTATTAAAAGTGTACAAGGAACATTTCTGCTTAGTTGAATTAAGAAATTTAATGTTAAAGTATTCATTTGTTTAATGGTAATTAACAGTTATAACATCAGGGATTTATTGTTTGTTGGGAGTTTGCAATGATCAGCAGGACCCACAGTGATGCACATGTCCTGGTACTCAAAGAAAGACACTGGTGTGTTCCTCTGAGATCATGCAGATGCGGGAGGAAGTAAGTTACACATAGAGTGATGGCTTGACTGCAGAGTGAGTATCTTCATCCCAAAACCTATGCTTTTCTTTACTTGAGAAGCCTTCACAGCAAAATCCTGTTTTACTGACTTTGATAAGAGATATACTTAGTGAAGATATAGGTATGTGCTTGGTTTTCTTCTGAAACAATCAATTTTATTTTCTTTAAGAGGGCAAATCCCTGAAAGAAACAACCCCCAAATTAATAGAATTTTAGTTTTTTTAAAAACAGGATAAATTGGCAAAAAATGCTAAAGTCTTTGTCCTATATATCTGACACCATTAGAGTAGCACTTCACTTAAAATATGGGATCAATATTTACATGAAGGACAAAGACATACCCAATTAAAGCTGAGTAAACAATACCTTAGTCACTCACAAGTCCAAGTTGGGATTACTTCTACAATTATCATAACTTTAGATTGGTTTCAAAATACTGAATTGATTTGATCATAAATACATAACATATGTATTTATGAGAGAATCAATAATGTGTTTATCATATATGTATAGCATGTCTACTATGGGGCATATATATTATATATAATACATATGCTGTATATTTCAGTGTCTGAGGACATAGCATGAATGAAGCAGACAAACATCTCTGCCTTTCTGCTAGTCCAGTCTAATAGGGGTGGAAAATTAATAAAATTATTAATAAAATATGCAAATCATATAATATGTCGGAGTTTTGAGTGGTGTGAAAAGAAAAGAAACATAAGTCAGACTGGGGAAGGGGCAGGAAGTGAGAGCAGTGGGGGAGAGTTGTCTGAGAAAGAATGTGAGGCAGTTTCTGATAAGGTGGACAAGACCTGAAGGTGGTGAGAACATTACTGTGAGACCTCTGGAGGAAGAGAATTTCCAAAAGCAGAGAAGAGCAAGTGTAAAGACCCAGAGATGAGGTTGTGCCTAATGTGTTTGTTGAATGGTGAGGAAGTTAGTGTTGCCAGAGCAGGTTCAGCACTCTAGGAGATGTGGTGAGACAGGTAGAAGGGAGCTAGATTTTTGTAGGGCTGGTGACTAGCATTTACGTTAAAGAAATTGTATGTGATCTGGGGGTTTTGCAAGAAGAATGACATGATCTGTATTAATTAAAGTTAGTGACAATGGATGTTTTTGTATTTTCCTTAGCATATTTAGTCATGTAGATCCAGGTGGAAAAACATATTTAACCAGCATTATAAGTATTGACAGCCAGGTGATGTGAAGGGAGAGAGGGCAAAGGAATTAAAAAGATGTGCCAAGGGCACCTGGGTGGCTCAGTGGGTTAAGTCACTGCCTTTGGCTCAGGTCATGATCTCAGGGTCCTGGGATGGAGCCCCACATTGGGCTCTCTGCTCAGCGGGGAGCCTGCTTCCCCCTGCCTCTCGCCTACTTGTGATATCTATTTCTCTGTCAAATAAATAAATAAAATCTTAAAAAAAAAAAAAGATGTGCCAAGTAATGATTATAATGTAGACAATGGAATCTAAACTAAATGAGGAGGGAAGTTTGGACAAAGCAGGAGCAGTGCAACGTTCATAGGACCAATAACTGTAGGATTGCTAAAGATGGGATATCAAGGAAGTGGAGGTCCAAGTGGCCTAATTGAAATTAAGATAGAGTGACATTTATTGGTATCACAAACTCTAAAGAATGACCATGAAAATAATTGACAGAGATAGGATAAAGGACAAAGTCAATGGAAGAGAGGATATCAGGGAACAGAGAAGCCAAAACTTTGGAAGGGTTGTTTATGTGGCTATTGAAATCCTCATGAGTGATCACACAAGCAATGCTGGGAAAAATGACTGGGACAGGAAACTCTTTAAGAAATAAATGGAGTGACCCAGGGCTTGGTAGATGATGTGGACAACAACAACAACAACAAAATGGTGTGTTCCAATAACACAACATTCAAAGGAGGATATTTTCATGGAAAGAGGGAGGGAGAGTCACCTGGACCAAGAAGCTTCTGAAAGAGCAGAGAGGATACCTAGCTGGAGAGATTGGGAGAAATCTAGTTGGAGGAAAGAGCCAGTCTGGAGTTGTGAGTGATGTGGGAAAAGAAACAGTCTCCACTGGAGAGGGCTGCCAAGTAACCAGTGACCTCAAGGGTGAGACATAATTCAACTTAGTAACAAACTGAAGGCAGAGGGTCAAAGTTAAGTGTGTGTGTGTGGTGGGGAAGGGATGGATTTTGTTGATGACCGACGGCCAATGTGACAGAATACCCAAGGATTTGTCAACTTCTAAAAGGATGTTTTGTGGTTTAGCCTCCAAGGTTTTATTTTTAAAACCAAACACACTAATCGTTTATCATATTTGCTCATGAATTTAGAGGTAGGGACACAAGCGATGCCAAGTTTTTATAACTGTTCTTGAATATAAAATATTGCAGAGCCCTGGCTTTGTTCCCATTACAGAAATCATTATTGTGAATTTCCTTTTGAGTTTAATTTCATTCTTCAGAAGAGGGGCCATGGGTAGGCATGAAAGCCACAATTTATCAGACTGCCTGAAGGGAAAGATGTGAAAAATGTGGATGAAAAACAACCCCTTGAACAGGACAAGAAATGATAATAAAAGGACTTCGGAAAGTTTTTTACCCAATTTTCCCAAGTTCCAGGAAGTTTTCTTAGGAGAAATGGTGGTGCCTGAAAACCACATCATTCCTGGGATAGTAGAGACTTCTGGTCAGCATATGTGACTTTGGAGAGAAAAAATAATTTATATTTTAGAAAAGTCCTTATTATCTAAGGATGGTTCTTTAATAAAGTCATAGGGTAAGCAGGAAATGGACAGATGTCTTGTTCTCACAAACTCTTCCAGGACTCAGTGAATAGTAAACGGTGGTAACAACGTGATTTTAGGAGTGCTTGTGTTTTAGTTCTCGTCTCTGTCCAGCATTAGATTAGTGTGTGTGTGGAGGAGGCACGTGCCTTATTTTATCTTTATATGATGTATGCGAGTGCTTTTGTTTAATACTCTCTTATTAAAGGCAGAGAATGCTTCATGTTCATCTTCATATCCTACATATTCTGGAAACACGATGAATATTCAAATACTGAATCATTTTGAGGAACATGAAGAGTCCTTCTTTTCCAGATTTTACATTTTTCGATATTTGAGTACCAGTACCATGAAAGCTTCAGAGGGCAAAATGAAAAGAAACCATGTAAAGAAAATGACATAAAAAGTATTCAAGGAGAGTTAAGTAAAGAGAAACAGAAAAGAGTATAGACATGTTTCCCATTAGCATTTGTGCCTCCCTGTCATTTCCTTTCCTGCTTCCTGTTGCTTGATAGTGGTCATGTGAAAAACATTCACCTCTGGGGAGTAGGCAGTTACCAGTTTTGAATGTATGATGATCGCACTGATGAGTCGTCCACACGGGAAATTTCAACCTTTAAGTGTAAAGCACTCCCAAAAAAACCCTGGTTTCCTTGCAGTTCAGTGCCAACATTGCTGTCACACAAACAGCCCGTCAACCAAGTACTTAAAAGCATGTGGCATTTTTTTTGAGGACTGTCTTGAAATTACCAAAGAGGAGGAGATGGAGAATATATTCTTAACACTTGGGAAAACTTCTAGTACATGTCCTATCTCTTATTTGAAACGATCTCCCACAAAGAAGTAGCTTTCCCAAATGTTTCTTCTTTGGGAACTACCCAGAATTCTCCCTTGACTTTAGGTTATAGTAGTCTTCTACTTTCCCTTCATTGCCTTTATCCTACCCCCTCCACTGCGGCAACCTTGATTTACATAAAGATGGCCTGAAGTCTCTTGGCAAGACTGAATATTCTTTAGCTGAAGTGGAGAGGAAACTAGGCTGCGGAAGCTCAAGCTTTAAAATCTTACTCTTGGCCAACAAATCATAATGGGGGGCTGAGTGGCAGTAGGTAAGAAAAAGGACTTTTTTTTTCTTGATCTTCAAGATTTTCAACTGAAAAACCAGGAAGATGTATTTACACGAAGGCTCTAAAGTCAAAGGATTTTGCTGGATCTTTGTTTTAGTTTAAATTAGAATAGAAATGTAAACCCTTCATGTTTCTCATTCCAAATATGGATTAATTCTTTGTTCCTGCTCCCTGTAATACCTGGGCTTCTCACTGTCATCCCCATGGAAGGCAGGAGAATACTCAAGGAGAAGCTTCTAACAGAACTGCATAGAAACTTGAGGGTAAGAGGGAGCTACTGTTTTCCAGAAGGTCCTTAAAGTGAAACAGACCACAAATTCTCTAATTAGCAAAAGCAGACTCAAGGCAAGTAGGCAGCCTTCTGTTTACTTCAGGACTAGGAAGGAGACCAGCTGGCTTTCCCTCAAAGATAACAAATGCTATTTATTGCTGTCTTAAAGAACCTTGCCAGATTAAGTGCATTTGCAAAAGAAAGAAAAAAAAAAACATAAAAGTTCATAATGGTGTTTTTTAAACCCTTGGAGAAAATTAGTTTGTTATAAGAAGATGCTTTGGATGTCAAGTTAACTCTGCCGTGTTCCTTTCCTTCCTTAATTACAAAATGGAAATAATAGTACTTGGCCTAGCCCACTGACCATATTAGTTGTATCCCATAAGGTGATTTTTATGAAAACATTGGAAGAAATAAGCTATAAGTTTCCGCTTACTTTTTATAGGTGTAAAATTGTGTTCTATACCTCCTGATTACTGTCATTATTGTTATTAGGTTAGCTTCTTAAGATAAAATTAATAGGAGAAAGGGTTGACTATGGGGCCCCTGTGGAGCCGGTGGAGCAATTTACAAAATAGTTGAATTTTAAACACTCATTTATAAATCATGCATCCTCTTTGAGGCTTTCAGACTGGGGTAGACATTTATATGTGTTGTAGTCTCTGGGATTTGCATGTGTGATAAAAGAGCAAACTTCTTTACAAATGAACAACTAATGAGGTGCACATAGTAGCAAAAAATGAAAAGAAAGAAAGGAAAAGAATAACCAAAACAACTGGTTTCCTTGCAGACCATCTTAAAAACTTAAAACCAAAATGTAAACTGAGAGATCACCAAAATAATAGACTATTTCTAGACTTAAAAAACCACCTTTTCTATCGAGTTAGAACACAGAAAAAACCATTTTAATGTTAACAAAACACGAGATGTAAAAAAAAATTGTTTCTGAGAAAAAAAAATTTTGTTTTCTGAGAAAAATTTTGTTTCTGAAAAATTCCCTTGTTAAGCCAACAAATGGTGGTTGTTGGTAGACATCACCAGTAACTGTTCTATGCCAGGACTTGTCTATCAGATGAGACCTCAGTAAAAGCTCCTGTTTTTCCTGGGATAGAAGGGACTATCGGGATTTAGATTGGGAAAATTCTTTGTTGTGCTTTGGAAATGCTAAGCATCCCTGTTCTCAGGGACACAAATATCAGGTAGCTCTCCTAGTTATTATGACAAACGAAATGGCCAAAAATATCCTGACAGATTTCCAGCAGCCTGTGCTGGTGGTAAACCTCAGCCTACCTCTCCTGGTACTACTTCATTTGACACATCAGGAACCTGCCAAGTACATAAATCGATTCTCCAAAAGCCACAGAGTGGCAGACTTTGGGAAGTAACCATTCCATCTTGGTGCTTTTCCACTACCTCATGCTGCCTCCTCTCCAAGTCTCCTTAAAGAGCAATCAGAATAACTCTGGAAAATTATGCAACAAACTTTCACCAGAGACTCACTCTACAGTGGAGATAGGAGAGAGTGGTGAAGAGAATCCCACGGTTGCCCCATATTCTTGCGACGTTTTTGAAGAATTCACATTAAGGGTGCATTAGATTTGTGATTTTAAAAATAAAAATAAGTTCTGCTTCGTGTCTTTTTTTGGCTATTTCTGAGACAGTTTAGAGAAAATTTTGTAATACTTTGTGAAGTATTTTTTCTTCCATTTTTATACATTGAAAGAAATGACACAAAGTGTTGTCCTGATGGTATTATTCTTCTACGTGATCCTTTTCACTCTCTCTGTTCCTTTTAGATATTAAGAGTTCTGACTGGGATTTTCCTTCCACTTGGTTTTCCTTTTTACTTGATTCTTACTGTTTTTGTTTCCCTCCTCCTCCCATCTTAGAATGGAATGTTGATGAAATATTTCCACATTTCATCTATCGGTACCCATGTGCTTGAAAATTAGCAAAATCATAGCTGGATAAAATAGGTCGGACCACTGAAAATACAAATGCCAAAATAAATTTTTAAATAACATATTTATAAATGTGGCTTTTCAATTAAGTGTAGAAGGCAGACTAGATTAAGTTATTTCTAATACTACCAATTAAAATACCTATTTTGAAAATCAATAGCACCATTTACTGACAAAAGATCACGTGTTTGTTGTGTATACCTCCTTCTTAAGTGGTGTAAAGGTTATATTCTTTGGGGCATTACTCATTTTTTCCCACATTTTTGTCACCAAAGCCTTTAATCCTTTGTAAATTCAGGTGGAGACTAAGCTGAGATGAAAGAAATTCGGTGTACTAGAAGACCTACCTTCTCCAAATGGGCCACCTTATCTCTCCCTCTTCCTGTCTCCCTCCCCCACCAAAACATTTGCTGGGGTTTAGCATATCCACTGAATTTATCGTTGTCATAGAAACATGTGTTCTTAGTTGCCCTTTTGTTTTTCAAGGGGAAAGATAAACATGCCACCCACTTTGGGGTCCCGATTAGAGGCTATTCCAGGAGAACTGCACCTTCCCAGCTGTAGCGTCTGACATGCTGAGGAGAGCAGCCATCTCCAGGGTTGTTGGCAGCCACAGACAGAGAATGGACACCAGCTGTACTGGGGCTGGAGCTTCATGAACCCTTTCCTATTAGGCCACATCCTGTCTGTCTTTTAGGAGTGAAGGAATGTTTCAGGTCAAATAAAGAACAGTCTTATGCAATCTAACCCCCAGGATTAATCTTTTTGAAAATAACAGCAGGCAGGCCACCTGAGGTGAAGGGAAAGCAATAAAATATGCCCAACTGGACATAATGGAAATATACTGTATGTTAGAGATTAGAATGCTTAAAAGGAAGACAATTAGCTTATGCTAGGGTTTATAAGTCCTGCATACTCTAAATGGAGTTTAGATTTGGAAGGTACTTTGGGTATTGACACTTAGAATCTGAAACCAAATCACAGCAGGGTTGCATCTAACATTATCTTAACTCTTTGTGTAGTTTTTAAGAAGTGCCGCCTCCAGGGAGATGCTACTGGGTGCCTTTGTATAAAATATTAGCTGCACAGGTATGTGAGGGAGCCCTACTCATTTATCTGTCTGCACACTTGGCCTCTTGAATTAGATGCTCCAGAAACATCTCAGGCTTAACAGAGAACTCTTGATTTCTTCCCTAAAACTTTCTCCTCCCTATCTTTCCCCATTTCAGTAAATGGAAGGCAAAAAGACAGTGTTGTTTAAAACAATGCTGAGGTCATTCTAGAGCTTTTTCCATCTTCCTGTGAATCCCCGTCCCATTTGTCGCATATAAAATGGCAGAAAGTCCATCAATCTCACTCCCAAAGCCTTTTTGGAACATGTTTTCTTCTCAGTTTTCACTGCCATTCCCACTGTAAGCCACCATCCCCTCCCAGTGGGCCTACAGAGCAGCCTCTAGTTCATCCCTCAGCTCCCATTGGTCCTGCTAGCACGCGCCATTCTCTGCATAGCAAACCCAAGTGTGTTTTTTTTTGTTTTTTTTTTAATAAAGCCAACAAGACTAAATCATCTTCCCTTGTAAAACCCTTGGGTATCTTGGAGTTGAGCCCAGCCTCTTTGGTGGTCTAACTGGTCTGACTGCTGCCCAGCTCCTACCTTTTGATGTCATTATCTACCTTCCTCAGTGCATTCTGTGGTGCCCCTCTCTGGATCATACCAAAATGCTTCCCGCTCAGAGCTTTACATATGCTGATCCTCTGCCTGAAGGATTCTTTCCTTAGAACTTCCACATGACAAGCAACTTAACTTCAGTCAGCACTGTGATCTCATAGCACCTCTTTAGAAAGGCCTTGCCTAGGGATGTCTGCATGGCTTAGTTGGTTAAGCATTGGCCTTTGGCTCAGGTCATGGATCTTGGGGTCCTGGGGTGGAGTCAGCCCCGCACTGGGCTCCCTGCTCAGCAGGGAGTCTGCTTCTCGCTTTCCCTCTCCCTCTGACCCTCACTCCTACTCCTGCTCTCTCTCTGAAATGAATAAATAAAAAGATATTAAAAAACAAAGGCTTTCCCTGCTAACCCTCCTTAAAGTGAAGATGAAATGAAGTTAATTACATGAAAACACAAGGAAGGAAAACTTGCTCCTAGTTACTACCATATCACCCAATTTCTTTCCTCCATGCCAATTATTGCAGACTAAGGTTGTCTCCTTTACCTCTCTACTCCCCCTCCTAGAAGGTAGGAACCTTGACTGTGCCTAAAATATTGTTTGGCAATATGGCGAGAGCTTTATATAAATATATACATACACATACCAATTTTTTTAGGGGATAGTCTCCTTATATCATGAGAAAACAAATTTCTTCTGTTCCTATCTACAACTGATGACAGCCAGATACATTTTCTTTTTTACTCTTATATTTTAGTCTCCTTCCAGAATTGAAGAGAAGCACAACTATGAGATAATGCAAAGGGGGAAAAAACATTGGTTGATACCTAGCTAGGATTTTGTTGTTACTGGGTGGCAGTCTAGGACCCTAGATTACCACCCTTCAAAGTATCTTTTCCAAGAAAACGCTTTGATTTGTTGCGTTAAAGGAGATTGAGAAACATCTTGCCTTGCCTGGTGGCATAGATGATGACTGAATAAACATGCTTGAACTCACTACATTCTTCAGGGCATGCATGTATAGATTAGTATACTGCATTCTGGAAGCTTTTTTCTTCCAGAAAACACACACACATCATCCAAACAGAACACACCCTTTTCTGAGTCCAATTAGCTCTTGGGTGGTCTGGTACTGGAATCTTGACATTGATAAAGCTCAGTGTAATCTTCATAGTATCTTGAACACCTCCCTCCCCAAAAATCAAAGATTCGTTTATATTATATTATTATGTTGTTAGCACTGAAGAATATAACTTCAGTTATACTTACACAAATTATTTTATTAAAAAACCAATAGACACATATGTTTGTCTATGCTCTTATTTCTATAACCAGTGATGACAAACTCCCCAGTTGCACCTTGATCTATAATAATAGACTAAGTAACAACATTTTTTTTACCTTTACCTTCAGAGCAGTCCTTACTTCAATATAATTATTATTTTTATTTTATATCTAAAAAGTCTTTATTCCCCAAATTATAACATATATTTTCCTTCTTCCCTTCTTAATTTTAATGAATCCCGATAATGTCTAAAGGATGAATAATGTTCATCCTTTTCCCCTTTAAATCACAAAATAGATTAAGAGAGTCCAAGAGGCTTTGATATAACCTATTTAAAAATCAAACATGTATTAGCGTGATTCCCTCATCATTATTCCTCCTTAGGGACTTCTCGCTCTTGCTATGGGATTGCACTTTTGTATAACACGGTGGATTAGAAACCTTAATTCTTTATATTCTTAGAAGTTTCAAGGTAAGGTGTCAAAGGGTATGACCTGGTGAATAGGGAGCCCAGAGAAAAAAGCTGTGAGATCTTCCATGTTTCCATCCACCAGAGAGAATCCTCTTTATCTGTTTGGAATATTGGATTTCTGAATATTATTTATTTTGAAAAACTATGTTTCACTCTTTAAGAAAGTTGAAAGTCATCATTTGACCCATGATGATTTGTGTAACTCTGGACAATAGGAGACAAGCCAGGCTAAGGTGGGCTTATAGCCCATCACCTACTGCCCAAAGAACTTGAATCTATAAGGCCGAGAGTCTATGGAATTATTTGTACCTCAATAAGCCTTGGAATACAGCCCTTGGAACTCAGACCTGTGAGAGAAGCTTGGGCCCTCTGGTGTGTGTTCCTGTTTCTAAAAATTATCAGACCATCTTCTTTAAAGTGGACCATGTTCCTCAGTACTTGATTGTGGTTGAGACAATAGCCAACATTTAGACATTTTACATTGTCTATCTTTTCTTCTCTGCTTTTGATGTTATTATCCCTTCAACCTCCCATCCCTCAATAACAATCTGCACTTCCTTCACTCCAGCCATGACCCTGTCAAAAATCCTACTCATTCTTCCAGAATCAATTACAAATCTATCTCTTTTATGAAATCCCCTATGCTTCCATCATCAGAAATGACTGTTAACGTTTGAACTGCACAGCTTACAAGCTATACTTCAACTTAGTGCTTCTCTCACCCAAGCTCAGTTTATGGTTCTTTGAGGCTGCTTGCCCCTGAGAGCAAGCCTGGGTCTTACATTTTGTTACTCACTTCTACCCTCACCCTTTTATCCTCGCACGTAACATAGCTCCATGCATGCAGTACATGCTCAAGAGAAGAATACACTTTTGGGTTTGTAAGAAAGGTAGATGGCCAGTCAGGATGTTAAATTTTAGACACCCTAAATCAACTTGGGATAATTTAAGTAGAAAAGGAATTTATTAAAGAATATTTAGAGATAAATGTCTTGTATTTGGAGACTGCATCATCAAGAATAATCTCTAAAGTGATGTCAGGGAATTGACCCCATAAATACTCCCATGCAACCACTAACTAGTACAAGCACAGCTGTCGTACCACGGAAACCGTGAGTGCGAGAACTTGGATAGGCTGACAGAATTGCCTTTTCTGGAACTTGATGCAGCTTAAGTTGCTGCCCTGTTCTTGCCAAAATGTATTTCCCATCAGTCCTGCTTCTCTGCATTAAATGCCTTTGAGTCAGAGTTAAAAACTGGTGAGGTTGCATCTGGGAAAATCGGTTTTCATTTTTGTGGTTGGTGGGGGGGGGGGACCCTCCACCTTCACCAAGATTCATCAGGTAAGAAAATGACCTAAAATAGGAAGAGGTTGGGTGTAGAACACGAATGTTATTACAGGTGTCATTTTTAATTCCATTTTTCACAATTTACATTAATTTAAATATCCAAATCCTCACTGTTTCAGCTCTAAAAGAAAGTTCTTGATTCCCATTGTATGTTATGTTATTTGGTGATTTTCAGTGTTATCAAAATTCTACCAAGATTCAGTTGGAATTGATTCCCAACTCCATTATTTTTGTTGTATAAAATAACAGTGCCCCATGCTTGCCTCATCTTAGGTATGCTTCTTTATCTGCATCTGTAGAATATCTTTGGTTAATCCCTGTTTTCCTCAAAATTGTTCACTGTCAATCGATTAAAACAACATCCTGTATCTATGCCATATGCATCACCTTGCCCTAACAATAGACTTTCCTTATTCTCTAGCGAACACTCGTAATCCATCTGTTAATTTTCCTGAAACCACTCATATATCCTGGTATCTTTTTATGAAGACCCAACTGTGTCTTCATCTACTACTAAAAATGAAGAAAGAGGAAAGAGGCCTTTATTCTTAATCTACTATGTGGAAAAAGTCCTAATCATTCTGTAGTAGAACAGCACCCAAAATAAATCCACATTCCCTCACCATCTGAAACTTACATAAAAGCGCCTTTGGATGTTTGTATAAAATATTCTGTGGGCCATAAAAATCTCTCATGCATTGGAATTTAATTTATTGGAAACAACATTTGTTGTGATAAATTATGAACCAGACTGTTCTAAGTGCAGGGAATAAAAACCAAAATAAGACAAAATCCCTACCTTTTTTTCACCATCTTTCTCCCTTGTTATCCAATGCAAAGATGGTATATAAAATTGTACTATTAGGTGAGAAGTGCAAGAATAGAAGTAGATTTAGGACACAATGGCAATACAATGGGGATTGGGAATGGTTTCTATCAGGGAATAGGGATCACTTTTTTTGAGTGGGTGGTGTTTCTCAGGGTTTGGAAGACATAGGACTTTTCTAAAGTTGAAAAGATCAAGAAAAGGCCAGTTTAGTCAGAGGGAATAGCATGCACAAAAATTCAAGACCTTAAAGCAGCATTAAGTGTTTGGAGAATTGTAAGCAGTTTGCTTAATAAGCAAGATGTGGCTGGACAAGTACATAAGCACCAAAGCATGCAGGTTCTTGTATGTCTGCCAAAGATGTTGAGCAACAACTTAGCTTTAATCCCGCAGGTGATGGGATGTTGTTAGAGAATTCTGAACAAGAAAATGACATGATCAGACTTATATTTCACTTTTATTAGAGATATCCCTCTTGGCAGCATGTGGAGGAAGAGATGGGGGAGGGTGAAACTGGAAGTAAGAACAGTTGGACCTGAAGCTATCCCGGTAGTAGAGGCAAGAGATGAGAAAACCTTCATGACTCATTGAAAGAAGGTAATGACGCAGGGCTCCTGGGTGGCTCAGTGGGTTGAAGCCTCTGCCTTCGGCTCAGGTCATGATCTCAGGGTTCTGGGATCGAGCCCCGCGTAGGGCTTTCTGCTCAGCGGGGAGCCTGCTTCCTCCTCTCTCTCTGCCTGTCTCTCTGCCTACTTGTTATCTCTCTCTCTCTTTCTCTCTGTGTCAAATAAATAAATAAATATTAAAAAAAGAAAAAAGAAAGAAAGAAGGTAATGACGGATGAATGTTGATTGGATTCCCACAGTTCTTACTTGGGAGAATGTGTCTCCCTCATGGAGACAGGAAATAAGAGACAAGCTCAGTGATGAGTAGAGAAAACAACTTCCGGTGAGATATTTGAGTGCATGTATCTAGGAGGCAATAGTTCGATAAGTCAGGTACTTGCAGACAAGTCTTAAGTAGAGATACAAAGGTATCAGCATGTAGGTTTGGGGACTTCAGGATTCCTAGGGAGAGATACAGACTGAGAGACCTGAAGTCAGAAACGTAGAAGTTTAAATAGCAAGTGGAAAAATTCTGGTCAGTGAGTGACATGTAAAAAGATAACCAAGAGAAAATGTCAGGGAAACCAAGGGCATAAAGTTTCTACAGAGAAGGGATGATTATAAAATGAAATGTCATCGTGAGGCCCAGTCCTTTGGATTTGGCGGTCACATCATTTATCACCTGCCAATGCTGCTTCAGTAACATTGCATGAGTGGAAGCAGCAAGCGTAGATTTGTGTTTTGTTTTTTTTTTCCCCAAAAAGCTAGCCAGAAAGCAATTCAGTATATTGGAGAAGTTTCTCAATGACAGAGAGATTAAGCATATGTCTAAGCTGAAAGGAAGGAGTCTGTAGAAAATAAAAGCTTGAAGGGGAAACAGATAAACCAGGTCTAGGGAGGAGATGAAGAGTACATACAGGTGGGGGCTTTCGCCTCCAAAAGGATGTGGGAAACCACCTATGGAGACTTGAGAGAAGGAAAAAACCATCTGTGGATGGAGGAACTATTATAATTAGAATGGTAGAATGCTGAGTCATTTGATCCTGATGACATCACTTGTCTGTAGTAGGAGAAATGATCTGTTTAGAGTGGGCCACTCAAGGATTGGATGGGACTTTGGGGGAAGTGGCACAGATTTGGAATACTTAATAGAGCGATATAAAAGGAAATTTATCAAAGAGGAGTAGAGCATGTGCTCTTTCCATATTCGTTATGAATTTTTCTATCTTTATTTCTTAGGTCATTTTCCATCTCTGTGTATGACAGAAATATAATTAAATGACTCAGTCATCTTTTGTGTATCATTTTCTTTCTTACTTTTATTCTTTCTTCTTTTTCCTCCTGCCTTTTCCACACTGTCCCCAATTCTTCGAATTTCCCATTTTCCCCCTTCAAAATTCCTACTTGCAGCTGACAGTTGAATTACCAAGGCCCCAAGAGGGGCTGAAGTGGAACATTCAGGCTGGAGAACAGCCCGATGACAGTTGTATAATTCCTGTTTCAAAACCACTTAAAAGCACGAAGTTGAACAAAAATCAAAATGGCTGCACTGGTGATTCAGCAAAGCTTGATTTTAAGATAACTTTTTCCTCTCTTCTGCAATCTTCCCCTCTTCCCTTCTTTTTCTTTCATTTCAGGAACCTGGTGCTACCCTGAAAATGACTAAGGAGCCTGGCAGCACATACACAATTCCTGTAGAACCTGGCTAGATCCTCTAGTTTCCTATAAAATCCCCCAGCCCCTTCCTCCAGAAAGGCTTCCACATTTTGAAGGCCACAGCCTGCTGCAGCCTCCTTAGCATGACAAAGCAATAAAGCTTTTGTTCCTCTTTATCCCAACTCTGTCTCAGAGTTGTATTTTGGCTCTAAAGCATAGAGGTCAGTTTTCAACAACATTTTGTTCTTGTGGCATTTTTTTTTTCTCCTATTGTATCTGCATGGCTTGTGCCTACCTTGATCAAATAGTTGTCTCCTCTCATGGTCCAGTAGCTGTTTGTCCCTCTTTTGCTCGGCTTCTTTATTCTCTGTCATTTGGTCTTCTATATCACTAATTCTTTCTTCTGCCTCATTGATCCTAGCAGTGAGAGCCTCCATTTTTGATTGCACCTCATTAATAGCTTTTTTGATTTCAACTTGGTTAGACTTTAGTTCTTTAATTTCTCCAGAAAGGGCTTTAATATCTCCAGAGAGGGTTTCTCTAATATCTTCCATGCCTTTTTCGAGCCCGGCTAGAATGTTCAGAATCGTCATTTTGAACTCTTGATCTGACATAGTACCAATGTCTGTGTTGATTAGGTCCCTAGCCTTCGGTACTGTCTCTTGTTCTTTTGTTTGTGGTGATTTTTTCCGCCTTGTCATTTTGTCCAGATAAGAGGATATGAAGGAGCAAATAAACTACTAATAGGGTGGCAAAGACCCTAGAAAAATGCGCTGTAACCAAATCAGAAGAGACCCCAAATTGTGGGGGGGGGGGGAGGGGATAAAAAACAGGTTCTGAAAAAAAAGAAAAAAAAAAGAAAAAGAAAAAAATTTAAAAAATAAAACAAATAAAAAAATATAAAAAAGAATGAAAAAATATATATATTTAGATGAACTAGTCAAAAAACGTTAAAAAAGAAAAGGGTAAAAGTTTTTAAAAAAATTTAGCAGAAGAAGAAAAAAGAAAAAAGAAAAAAAAATTGAAAAAAGAAAAAAAAATAAAAAATTGAAAAAAGAAAAAAAAATTGAAGTAGCCGCAAGACTAAAGAATCATGGGGAGAAAGCCATGAGTTCCGTGCTCTGGAAAACAGCATGGAGGTTCCTCAAAATGTTGAAAATAGAACTACCCTATGACCCAGCAATTGCACTACTGGGTATTTACCCTAAAGATACAAACATAGTGATCCGAAGGGGCACGTGTACCCGAATGTTTATAGCAGCAATGTCTACAATAGCCAGACTATGGAAAGAACCTAGATGTCCATCAACAGATGAATGGATCAAGAAGATGTGGTATATATACACAATGGAATACTATGCAGCCATCAAAAGAAATGAAATCTTGCCATTTGCGACGACGTGGATGGAACTAGAGCGTATCATGCTTAGTGAAATAAGTCAATCGGAGAAAGACAACTATCATATGATCTCCCTGATATGAGGACATGGAGAAGCAACATGGGGGGGTAGGGGGATAGGAGAAGAATAAATGAAACAAGATGGGATTGGGAGGGAGACAAACCATAAATGACTCTTAATCTCACAAAACAAACTGGGGGTTGCTGGGGGGAGGTGGGATTGGGTGAGGGGGAGCGGGCTATGGACATTGGGGAGGGGAGGCGAACCATAAGAGACTATGGACTCTGAAAAACAACCTGAGGGTTTTGAAGGGTCAGGGGTGGGAGGTTGGGGGAACAGGTGGTGGGTGATGGGGAGGGCACGTTTTGCATGGAGCACTGGGTGTTGTGCAAAAAGAATGAATACTGTTACGCTGAAAAAAAAATAAATAAATAAAAAGGGGAAAAAAAAAAAAATAGTTGTCTCCTTTTTTATTTCTTCCATTTGGAATTTTGAAATGCTGTTTAAGGCCTTATGTTGTAGTCCAACCTACACTTCTATTTCTTTCTCCATGTCTACCAACCATGAGAAATTTTTACTGGTTTAAAACAAAGACTTGAAGGAAGTAGACACATAACTATCTGAGAGCTAAGTTTTTAGGCTGGCTTCCTTCATGGTAGGAAAATGTCAAACAGAAGTTCCGACCCTCATCTCTGAATATCATACCACCTAGAGAAACACCTTTTCCAAACAGTCAAAACAATCCTATACTCCAATCTGATTGGACCAGTCCAAATGGATCACTTGGATCTTGAAACACCTCTAGCCTGTTTGGCTTAGACCTGTATTATCACCAAGTCTCACCAAGGTGAAAAGATAAGAATAAACGAATTGGTTTATTTCAGTTAGGTTCCACTTGGATCTGAGGATGAAGTTAATTCCACCTTATTCTAATGGATCTTACAAAGTCAGATGGGATAGGATGGAATGGATGCTAAGGAGTCAATAAATACTTACTACTCTAGGTTTCTCCCTCTATCTCCAGAGAACAATGCAGCAGAGAAGAGAAGAACAGAACAGGAGAAGAGAATAGAATATTAAATGAATACAGAGAAGAACAGCACATTCAGGTGCTGTTTTGTGGGCATGTGATCAATGTAGTTGCATACAATCATTACTGTATTATGCAAAGCATGTAACCCATGGTATATTATGGGTAGAGTACATAGAAATAATTACAATTAACTGCCACATTTTTTGGACTTCCTTTACAAGTCTAAATAGCATGAGAAAGGAGATATCACATTCTTTCCTGTATCCCTAGGACTGAAAACAATGAATGTTTATGAAACACAAGTATCTTCCCAAGGGTACAAAGTGCAAGCACTGGCTTTGCCAGGATAGAAAATTCTTTTGTTTTCTTTCCTCATCTTCCCACAGAGATGGAGTTTGACATCCAACTAACATTAAAGAAGCTTCCTTCTTCAATGGTCCTACTGAAAAAAGATTTTGTCAGGACTCTACCATTCATTATCTGGCCTTGCATATCACCCCTCTGGTGGATGTGTCACAATAATGTTTCGGGTTTCCAGGTATCATATCCATTCATACCCAATACCTAATAGTCAATGAAATGCCTGGCTGTTACTGAATGTATAGTTGGGATTCTCATACTTGGCAATTCGGGTAACCCCACGTTAGATCCCAGATCTGTGAAATGAGAGCAATGACAGCAAGGAAAGCCATGTGAAAATCAATGACACCTCCCCAACATCTTTCCACTTCACATCAAGATATTAAGTGTTTAAAAGTACTAGGGGGCACCTGGGTGGCTCAGTGGGTTGACCCTCTGTCTTCGGCTCAGGTCATGATCTCAGGGTCCTGGGATCGAACCCCACATTGGGCTCTCTGCTGAGCGGGGAGCCTGTTTCCCCCTCTTTCTCTGCCTGCCTCTCTGCCCCTTTGTGATCTCTGTCTGTCAAATAAATAAAAAAAATCTTGAAAAAAAAAAGTACTAAATCTCTCTCAGGGTGAGATGAGAAGAAGATTATACCATCCATGAAGATCTAAAAGATGCACTGGTGATGGTTCTTATCATGTATTCATTTAATATGTTACTCTTGATTCCTGTGCAAACTGTACAGATCTCAGACAGACCATAGTCAATGCAAACACAGCAGTTACCCTGATCAAAACTGCTCTGCTGGACTTGGTATCCTTTCAAGTGCCAGCTGATAAAGTCTCAGGGACATGGTATTTATTTGACAAATGCTTCTTTTCTATCCAGTGAATAACGAACCACAGAGATTGTATGGGGCAACTGGGTGCACAGTCAGTTAAGCCCCAGATACCTGTTTTCAGCTCAGGTCATGATCTCAGGGTCCTGAGATTGAACCCCAAGTCAGGGTCCACACTTAGGTAACAGTCTTCTTAATAGTCTCTCCCCCTCTCCATCAGCCCCTTCCACATCATGTACAGTCTCTCTCACTCTCTTTATCTAAAAATAATAAAAAGGGGGCATCTGGGTGTCTCATTTGGTTACATGTCTGCTTTTGTCTCAGGTCTTGATCTGGGAGACCTGGGACTCCCACTGGGCTCCCTGCTCAACAGAGAGCTTACTTCTCCCTCTCCTCCCTCTCCTCATGCTCTCTCTCCAATAAATAAACAAATCTTCAAAAAATTTAATTAATTAATTAATTAAATTCAAATAAAATCTTAAAAATTTTTAAAAAAAGAATAAATAAAATTAAAACTAAAAAAGGAGTAAATAAATAAATCTTTAAAAAGGATCCACAGGGGGAAAAAAAACAGAAAAAAAAAAAGATCCACAGAGATCGTGCACTCTCACTGAGATAAATGACAATGTCATATGCAGCTTTGGTCTGGAAATGTGTTACTCTGTCTCAGCCTCTGTCATAATGGAGACCAAAGAGATACAAACCATGTGAGAGAAATATCCTACAGAATATTACATTGGTCCATTATATTGATAAGGTTTTGTGGTTCGGTTAGAACGAGCAAGAGTTTGTGAAGAGTCTGAAGCTTAGGTAAAGATACATGCACTCCAGAGAAAGTGAGGAAAAATTTATGAAGATTCAAGGATGATGTGACAATTCAGTACAATTTACAGGGACCTGTGGTGAGGGGTGTGTGGATACAACACCTACAAAGTAAAAGATAAATTTCTGCATTTTAATCCCCAATACCGAGAAGGATGTCCAGTGCTTGAAGGGGCTTCTGGGTTTTAAGGCACCAGATTTTATATCTAGTCTACTTTTCTGGCTAATAGACTAAGTGACACGAAAGAGTGCCAGCTCTGAGTAAAGCCAGAAGCAATAAATGGATCTGTAGAAAATTTAGGCTACGGTACAAACAGCCCTACCACAGACCCAGTAGAAACAGACCTGCCACTTGGACCACGTGACCCAGCCCACGTGTGTCTGAAGAGTAAATGGTTAAAAGAGAAGCAGTGTGGTGTTATGACAAGCCCCAGAGAAAGAATATGACACAAGCTCCGGTGATTCTGGCCTGTGGCCATGGCATCAGCAGAGGGCAATTTTACTCCTTTTGAGAAACAGCTCCTAGTCAGTTAACAGGGCCCTGGAAGGAAGAACAATTTACCAGTAGCCATGTCTCTGAAACTGCTTAGTATAAGCTGAGTTCTGTTAGACCTGCCATGCGTAATATCAGAAGAGCCCAGGACAGTCCATCCTAAGAAGAAAATGGAACTGAGTCTGAGCAGGGTTGGGTAAGGGCCTCGGCCCAGATCCGTAAAGCACCCACCAGCATTGCTCCAGTGACCTATCGCCTGTGGCCATAAAAGCGTCTTGTCCATCCAGATAAAAGAGGAGGAAAAAAAGCTTCAGTTTGCTTTGTGGAAAGATCAGCGTAATATGAAGGTGCAAACCAAAAATGAACAAGGGATGCATTATGACCACATAGGGGAAAGGACTAGAGGATCAGAAACAAGGATGTTTGCAGTAGAAGCACGTGAATGAACATAAGGAAATGGGCATGAAGTGTGAAAACTTTCACTAGGGCATATTAACATTCACCAAAAAACATCCACTGTGTGTGGGGGGCGGCATGCACTGCACAATGAGGTAGACAAAATGCTTGAGCTAATCTTTGGGGTTAGTAATCCCAGAGCTGACACAGCGGGCACAGGAACAGGGAAACCCTGGTGGCAGCGTTGGACATGGCCAGTGGCTCCATAGGCTCCCATGTACTAAGATTCCAGACAATTCAGAATGTCCAACATGCCAGCCACAGAGACCAATACTGAGATCTTGGTATGACATTGTTGCTGAAGAGGACCAACTGGGCATTCGTGGCAAGTCTAGAAGGGCTAGTGTCTGTTTTCACAAGAATACGTATATATTCCAACTCTGACTATTCAGGGGCTTATATAATGCAAGATCTCCAAACAGGGAGCCTCACACAGAATGCCATTTGGCCAAGGGACCCATTTCAGAGCAAAGTACACAAGAGAGGGACCATGGGATGCACATAGCAGGAGTGCAATCACATGCTACCTACACGATGTGAAAGCAGATGGCTTGAAAGAGCCTTGGAAGGGATGACTAATGGCAGTCCAACCTTAGAGCAAGGGGAAATTGTACCAAGTTTGCTGATTTTTCAGAGGCGTTGAATATAATCCATTAATTTAAGAAACATTAGAGGTACTGATTCCAACTTATGATATCCCCTGACTTCTTAATCTTGCTGAAAATACTGGAGAGCCAATCAAGGTACCATCCCATAGGCATGAATTTAAAGACCAGTAAACAAATACACTTTCAGCTACACAATAAAATCTTCAGTTTCAACTCTTTCTGTAGAAAAATGCCAGATGAATCTAATTCTGAAATTTTATGCTGCCCTGCTGTGGGGGGAATAAAAGAAAAAAAAAAGAGTCAGATTTAGGAAATTAAATTCTTGAGCAAAATCCTCTTTTAATTTCCCCTCAAACAAAACCCTTCGTGTCGTTTTGGCCAAAGCATGAACTTGAAGAATATATCCAGTAACAACTGCCTCTGAACTTAAAAATCTTCAACCTCTTAAAATAATGTATTTAAATCCCTAAACTCAGTATTAACTAAATTTCTTTCATCTTTTGAGGTAACCTCTTTAAATGAATGTCAGGAGCCAGAAGACATGAATATAATTTCTAACTATTTTGAGTTATTAATAAAAATATTTTAGACCGGGCTTTGGAAATTAATGTCTCTTTTCAAGTTACTGACTATTCCAACTCATTATAATGCTGAAATATTCAGAGTATATTTCTGATGCAATGTTAAAGAGTGAATCCTGATACCTAAAAAAGTGTGATTGATATGTATTTTTTTTTCTTTCCTTTACACTCATTGTCCTTTGAGATCATGATTTTAGCTTGTTATTCTGAATTTATTATTAGGGATCCCCTCTATTTAAAAAAGGAGATAACCAATTACTTTCTGTATGTTTCCATAAGTAACGACCATATGTTGTCACTTCATTGTTACTCTCTTAGTGCTACTTATGGCATTTTTTCCCCCTTTCAGTTGGATTTTATAATGTCTCAGCTGTCAGGTGCCCTTGTTCTCATAGTCCACACAACATATGCTTAAGTGATCAGTTCTGTCAGAGCTCATGGTCCACCCTCATCTGAGCCCATGCCCCTGTTCCACCTGAGCCCTTGCTTATTAGGCATAAAAAGCCCTTTCCCCTCTCTCCAGCCTTTAGGAACTGTGATCTGCTTTCTGTCGAATATTTTTATCTTTTCTAAGATTGCATATAAATGAAAGCATATAGCATATAGCCTTTTCTGTTGGGCATTTTCATTTGAGATTCATTGATGTTATTATGGGTAACAGTAGTTCATTTATTTTTATTGCTAACTAGTATATCATTGTATGGATATAAAACTTTTTTTGTTTATCCATTTACTTGTTGATAGACATCTAGGTTGTTTCCAACTTGGGGCTATTATGAATAAAATGCTATAAACATTTAAGTACAAGTCATTGCTAGGACAGTTCTTCTTGTAACTCTTGGCTGAAGATCCAGGAGAAAACTACTAAAAAATTGAAAAATTTCACTTCTTAAAAATTAAAAATCTTTTGCTCTTCAAAAGATATTCTTAAGAAAATGAAAAGACATACCACTAACTGGGAGAAAATGTTAGCAAGACATACTTCTGATTAAAACAAAAACAAAAACAAACTTCTGTCCAAAATATATGAAGAACTCTTACAACTCAAGACAAACAACCCGGTTTTTTTTTTTAAGGCAAAAGAATTGAACAGATCTTTAACCAAGGGAGACATATGAAAGGCAAATAAACCATGAAAGTAGCCTCCACATAGGGAACTGTAAATTAAAACACAACGATATAAAACACTGCCTACCTACTGGAGTAGCTAATGTAGAAAACTAGTGATAGGGTCTCCTGCGCAGCTCAGTCTTATGTGTTGGCCTCCTTGCTCACAGAGGGGAGTCTGCTTTTCACTCTTCCTCTGCCCCTCCCCCCTCTCATGCTCTCTATCCTGCTCTCTCTCTATCAAATAAATAAATAAAATCCACCCCCCCCCTTTTTTAAAGCTAGTGATGTAAAGCTAGTGATAACAAGTGTTGGCAAAGATTTGTAATTCTCCTGGCATTTTCTTGCATCTTTACTGGGAATGAGAAATGGTATGATCCCTTGAAAAAAAAAGTTTGGTGATTTATTTTTCTTCCTTTTTTCAAAAGATTTTATTTATTTATTTGACAGAGAGAGAGAGAGAGCACAAACAGGGGAGCAACAGGCAGAGGGAGAGGGAGAAGCAGGCTCCCCGCTGTTCAGGGAGCCTGACTGACCAGGGCTAGATCCCAGGAACTTGATATGACCTGAGCCAAAAGCAGATGCTCAACCAACTGAGCCACCCAGGTGCCCCTGGTGACTTCTTTTAAAGTAGACTTACAGTATCCATTTTTCAAATATAGGCATATTTCCCAAATTCCTTGCAATCTTATATACATGTGCTCATTATTCATTCCTACCAATTATTTGTAGAACATTGTGCGCTCTACAAATATAAGTCAATATTTAATAATACAATTAAAGTGATTATTAATACACCTTTTGCAAGCTACACAATTACTTGGGGCCCAGTCTCTCTCTCTCTTTCTTTTTTCCCCTGATGTTAATATCCACATAGAGGAATAGGATGAAAGGTTATCCAAATATAAATATGTCCTGTGCCTTAAGAATTGGTTTAATTTAATTAAAATTAAGTTCCTCCTCCTTCAGTTGATATAAAGCACATAAGTTATTTCAAAGACATAATTACAATCATTGTTAAACATAAAGAGAAATTACTAATATAATTATGAAGGATTTGTTTTTCTGTACACTTCTCCTATCTTTCTAAGGTATTTTCACCCAATCAAAATTAAAATTACAGAAGGAAAAAATACTACAATGTAAAATTCCCAATTTTATGAAATTTTATCCCCAGTTTTGCCTAATTGGCTTCATTAATATGCCTCTAAATGAAAGGGTAACAAGCAAAATTAAAAATGATTTGACCAGATTTAATTAAGCTTTATGGCAATAACTTTCAGAAATTAAGAAAGTGAATAACTTTTGATAACAAATCAATTTAATGTCAGATAGTTTTCAGTTCTTCGCTTTCAACAAAATTGAAGAAATGCCTACTTGAGCTTTTGGTTTACTAAACATATTTGATGGTAGGCTATTATGTGATTTTTGGCACATAAATTGAAAGAAATTTTTTAAATTGGTACTTTTTCTCTAAAAAATTTCTTCCATTCCCACACGTATATTTACGTAAATAGCATTTTAAGTGTTAGCCTTTATAAAAAAGATTTTTTTAAAAAACAGGAACAAAATTAATGTTGTAAGCTCTTTATTTAAGCAAAAATTAATATTAATGGACAAATACATAAAAAATGAAAATAGTTCTTATCCATGTCATTAAATTAGTCATATACGTTTGTTGTTATATAAGTTAGTAGTAATAAGCACTACAATGATAACTCTAGACAAAATATTTTAGCAGTTAGAGCCATAAAATGCAAGAAATTCAAAAAATATATATAAATTAAGTTTATATTCTTCATTTGTATTATTAATATAAATCATTTTACTTAACTAAATTTAATTATAATACATAATCTATAACAAATTATGTGTTAAATATAAAATTATGCATTATTATTATACTTCAGATTCATGTAATCTATGTAAATATTTTGTTGTGGAAATGATATTAAGATAATCAAGAAAATATTTTCATGTGTTAGTCTAGTACCTTTGAAAAACTCCAATAGAAGAATTAAAGTATGCATATGAGTTCAAGGATTAAAAGGAAGGATGAAAAATTTCTGCCCACCAAAGAAGAACTTGCTGCTCATAGATACTTTCATGAATGATAGTGGGTGACATACTGCTTTGCAATTTAAATTTTATTAAATATATTTAAATAAGAGACCTAATTTTATTTAAAAAAATCAATATTTATAGTATGTTAGAAATTGAAGTTTTTTGGAACTATATACATTGCTGATGAAAAATTTTAGATATCAACTTAAAATAGGCAAGAAAGTACATGGTTTAAATCTATATATGTCTTTTTAGAAGGTAAATGAGGAAAAAAAATATTGGAGATCAGTGTTTTAACCTTCCCAATCTGGAGAAGATGTTCCATTTTGGAGTATCTTGTGTTTCCTTTCATCATAGGATTTATTATGATTTTTTTGTGACAGCCTATTTACTTATCTGCTTCCTTCACTAAACAAGAAGCTCTCTGTTGTCGGGAACCATGCCTTATGTAAGCAGTCCTAAGACAGAGGTTGTCCATGAATGTTTTTGGAGTGAATGTACACATACATGATTTGTTTTGGACAGATTTCTCAGGGTTTTTTTCATGATTATGTGTACCGCTCTTTATGCTTCTAGTCTTTCTTCTGAACCTTAAGTTCTTCATGAAAGGAATCAATATCACACTATAGTAGAAAGAAAAATACACTAACATTTTGGACGTAGTCCAATCTCCGACTATAAAATAATTATGTAACTTGGGCAAGTCATAAATTCTTTAGGCCAAAACTTTCCTTACTTATAAAATCAGGGCCTTTAATTGGGTGCATTCTTAGGTCCCTTCCTGCCTTAAATCTATTTTATATTCTTGTATTTCCTATATAGTCAAAAGTGACTTAATTCATAAGTCACCTATTTCCTATATATTCTTGGGTAAGAGTGCTCATGTACTGCTGAGGTTTCATTGCCTTCATCACGACTATGTATTTTGTAGAAAAGAAACAGCAGTGACTGAAATTAACTAAAGCGATCCATGATTACTCAACCAAGACATTTAAAGCTGTAAAAGACTTTATCTGTTAACTGGTTCCCCTTTTTATTTTCAAAATGGGAAAGATGTCAAAGAATTTTAAGTCATTTGCCCAAGGTGACACAGAACTATTATCAGGGCTTGGTATAAAATTTTATCTCTCAGTTCGGTGCTAGTTCCAACAATAATGGCTAAGGATCCAGGTTTTGGAGTCAATATCTGAATTCAAATCTCAGCCATGGAGTTTTGGAAAAGTTATCTAAATTTCCCATTTTTAAAATTCTTTTTTTTTTTTAAGATTTTATTTATTTGTTGACAGAGAGAGAAATCACAAGTAGGCAGAGAGGCAGGCAGAGGGAGAGGGGGAAGCAGGCTCCCTGCTGAGCAGAAAGCCCGATGCAGGGGGTGGGGGTGGTGTGGGGGGGGGTTGATCCCAGGACCCTGGGATCATGACCTGTGCCCAAGGCAGAGGCTTTAACCCACTGAGCCACCCAGGCACCTCTAAAAGTCCTTTCTTACATGATGGAATAATAATGCCTTAACTCATAGTTTGTTTTGAGATCATTAAATAATGGTTATACAATCCTAGGCACTTACAGCAAAGCTAAATAAGCCATAGCTATGATTCCATAAAAGGCTGCACCATCTTAAGCCAACAACTCATCATTTTACCTTAATATCCCATATAGCAGACAAAAACAGATTCTCTAAAATTATATCTGTCTAGTTATCTCTTGGTTCTTTAAATTTTACTAAAAAAGGGAGGTCATTGCTTGTACCGGGTGGGCAACTGACAATACAGGCTGGCCAGTGAACGACAGAGGGGAGATGGCATTTCATGAACCAATCCGATGGGATCGCTCTGCAGTCTCTGCTTCTTCAAAGCCTTAGAAGGAGGAACCTGAGGCAACAAGACTCAGGACATTTTGGCAAGAGCTTGGGATTTTGTCCTTCTCAAAATTGGGGGGCACCTCTGGTCTTTTACACAGCTCTCCAGACTATCCTTGGTCTGGAGAGTGGCCTGTGCCTCACCAGTCAGGTCTCCTCACCACTGCCACACTGTCTTCCTGGCAGTGAACTCAAATAGAAAGCAGGATAGGGCAGCCCCACCAAGTATCAGAAAGGAGGCTTTTGTTTACCAGAAACCGAACATCTACCTCAAGCTGGCTTAAAAAAACAAAGATCATATTTACAAAAGTAAAGATCATTTTGAAACATTATTTTGAGATATAATTCACATACCATCAAATTCACCACTTTAAGGTACAAAATTCAGTGGTTTTTTTTTTAGTATATTCACGGAAGCGTGCAATCATCACCACTAACAAAAAAAATACCTACTATCTTAAAAATGAGAAGATGATGCACAATCTTAAACATAATTGTTTACCAATTAACCTATCAACTTACCTATTTATCTATCAATTGTCTATAAATTCAAGTCAAGAAGCAGTGATTGAGTGTTGTACGCCAGTCTGTGCACTAGGAACTGGAGACACACACAGGAATAAAGCATAATGCAGTCTCGAACGTCAGTGAATCCAAGTTGACATTTTGAGTACAAGGTCCTAATAAGTGTGTGAACGAGATCCTAAAGGGGTTATACTTGCGGCTTCAACACGGAAATTAAGGAATTGGCTCCCCAACTCAAATCCCTATAGCATATCCCTCATCTCTCTTTCTATTAAATTGCCTCACCCTATATGATATCAATTGAGATGTAATGAAAACTGTTATATCAGATTTCCCTTAAGTGATGAGAAAAATTCACTCCATGGAACTCAGGTTTACTTAGCCTGTTTAAAAGGGATCTTGGAACATGGCATCTATCTGAAAGGAGTGGAGAAAGGATGAGAACACAACAAGATTCAACATGAAAGGAAACCAGAATTACAAACTGCTCTGTGCTCAAAACAGTTTGGATTTTGTAATCAGAGCTCTCCCAGATGTTCCCAAAGAGTCCCAGGGCAATCGTGTGAGATATAAGGAGATGAGGCAATGAGAGAATTATATATCTTGGGGATTTGTTTCTTTATAACAAAACTCCTTCAAAGTAATTTATCAAAGTCACCAGAGAACTGAAGACATTTAGCGTGGCTTATAAAACCTCAAACGTAGTGCTCTCCTTTTGAAAATTGAAAAAGCTTCAGGCTTTTTTGATTAGCCTTTTCTTTATAACATCAGGTTGCCACCCGCCATAAATAGGAGTGAGGGAGGAAAAGAAAGAAACTGTCAGAAGACAACAGAGAGGTGGATGTTGGAAGCTGCTAACAGAGTTTATTCTTGAGGACGTATTTTAAAACACGACCCATGCGTACATGTAAATAAGGCATTAACTACAAGAGCAGGCTCGTTTCTGTTTTTGAACAAACAGCACATTCTGTGGAATTTAAGTGCATAAACATCAGGAACTAATCTCTTACATAAGCCATTTCTATTATCTTGTCCAAAGTTGAGGTCATACACTAGGGAGATAGGGGTGGGCTTTTGATTCCACACACACCCATTGTTGGCAGACTATAACATATAAGTAAATTTGTTACCCTATTAATTATATGTGCTGAAAATGATTCTTACCCCTATCAGTCAGAAGAATGCAACTGCCTTTATAATAATTGGAGAAAGAGATTACTATAAAATATTTTGGAAAATTTTGTAAAAACAGAGTGGGGCAGAGTCTGCGGCCAGCTGTAGAACTGCTTTTAATTAAAACCTTGTTCGACATGCTTACTGCAGAGTTTTCCTATTTTCCTGTTATATAAAGATGTACTGATTCAGCAATTATTGAACCCTGGACACATTGTAAAACTTTCTTCTGAGACTATTTAGCCAAGAAAATCAGCTGTGATTCATTAGGTAGTAACACTACCAGAAAGAATGGTCCTAGGTTCGCCCTTAGTTATAGGTCTTTGGTGGCTGTGGAATACAAAGGCCCAGGCTAAGAAAAGAGACTTCTTATTTTAAATTTAACAAAAGTCTCTGTTATGAGATGGTAAAGGTAGATTTATTTATATGTATGTCCAGTGAGTCTATTAAACAGAGTGTAAATGTTAGATAAACTTGAGTTCTGTTCACAATTCTGTTAACAATTGCTTCCATCTATGGCCTACGGTGACTACTACTAGTCAGTATTTACTATCTCAGGAATTCAAGTCAATGTTGTCTGTCATGGAATGAATGTGGTGCAGTCTTCACATACTATGTGTGTATTACAGGGGATGAGAACCGCATAGAACTTAATTCTATCGCATCCACTTGGACTCTTGGCGACTGCCAAGTATTTTGCCCCCTTTGGAAGTTCTCTACTTTTTCCAAATCCAAATTTGTGTGTTTTGTCACTAGTTTTTATCTCCCATGAAACAGATCAAATTCCTGTTACTTTGTCACTCCACTCTCTGAGGAAAATGTTTGTAATAGGGAAGGAAGGACTTTCCAGATCATGGTCTTCTGGAGATCCAATGTACAGTACAGTCATTACAGTCAAGGAAACTACAGTATATACTTCAAAGTTGCCAAGAGACCAGATCTTAAATGTTCTTGCCACAAAATGAAATGATAATTATGTGATGTGATAAAGGTGTTAGTTAACTTATGGTTGACTAAATGAACATAATAAAAAAGTATTAAAAATGTGATATTATATAAATGCATCAAACAATGCATTTTACACTTTATACTTTCACCTTGATTTGTGTCAATTATAGCTCAAAGAAATCATAGTCCATCAAGTGGTCAAGAATTATGAAGTGATTAAATTAATATCGAACAATCTTCAAACGATGACAAATTCACAATTATAGTTGAGGAATTCAGGAGCCCCCCCCCCCCAGAGAATGAACAGAGAAATACACCATGTTCATGGACTGAAAGACTGAAAATTTCATTTATATTCAAATCCATCTATGCATTGGGGCACCTGGGTGGCTCAGTGGGTTAAAGCCTCTGCCTTCGGCTCAGGTCATGATCCCAGTGTCCTGGGATTGAGCCCCTCATCAGTCTCTCTGCTCAGCAGGAAGCCTGCTGCCTCCCCTCTCTCTGCCTGCCTCTCTGCCTACTTGTGATCTCTGTCTGCCAAATAAATAAATAAAGTCTTAAAAAAAAATCCATCTATGCATTTAGTGCAATTCTCAGCAATGCTTTTGGTCAAGCTTATTTTAAAATTTATATAAAAACACACAGACCCCAAAATGGCTAAAATAATCTTGACAATTAATACAGTAGAAAGAATTACTCTACCTAAGGCTTACTATTCAGCTATAGTAAACCGGAAAAAAAAGGGGGGGAGAGGGTTTCCAGAGATACAAATACAGATAAATGGAAATGTAGAGAAAATTCAGAAATAGACCCACACAGATATGGCCAACTGATTTTTACAAAGGTTTAAAAGTAACTCAATGGAAGAAAGATTGCTTCTTTGACAAATGGTACTGGAGTAACTATAGTGTATTTATGGCGTACAATAACCTTGACCTAAGCCTCACACATCATATAAAAAAATGAACTCCGAATGGATTGCAGACTTTAAATATAAAACATCAAATATTGATAACTTGGACTTCATCAAATTAGAAACTTTTGCCCTGTGAGAGACCCTGTTTAAATGATGAAAAGATAGTCTACGAACTTGGAGAAAACTTTTATTTGCAAGCCATGTATCTGAAAAAGGTCTAGTACCTACAACTTAAAATGAGCTTCCAAAAACTCAACTTCATTATTCTTTTTTTTAAAAGATCATTTATTTATTTATTTGATGGAGAGATCATAAGCAGGCAGAAAGGCAGGCAGAGAGAGAGGGGGAAGCAGGCTCCCCACCGAGCAGAGAGCCCAATATGGGGCTCGATCCCAGGACCCTGAGATCGTGACATGAGCTGAAGATAGAGGCCCAACCCACTGAGACACCCAGGTGCCCTCCAAAGCTCAACTTCAGAAAAGAAAGTGGGCAAAATGCATGAATAGAAATTTTAGTGATGAGGATATACAGATAGCATATAAACATACGAAAAGATATTCAACATCATTAGCTATTAAAGAAATTCAAATTAAAACTATAATGCTGCATCACTACACAACTACCAGAATGGCTAAAATTTAAAAATAATAATAGAACCAAAAATGCTAGTGAGGATGGGAAGAAAGTGGGTCACTCATACACTCTTTGTGAAAATGTGAAATGGTACAATTACTCTGGAAAACAGTTTAGCAGTTTCTTATAAAACTAAACGGGCAGTTATTTTATGACCCAGCAATTGAATTCTTCGGTATATATTCTAGAGACATGAGAAGCAATGTTCGCATGCACACATGCACACACACACACACACACACACACACACACACACCACACACAGATGTATATATCTCTGTGTGTCTATGTATATGAATGTTCACAATAGCTTAATTCATAATAGCCCCAAACTGGAAACGATTCAGATGTTCTTTAACCAATGAGTGGATAGGCAATGGTACATCTATACCACAGAACACTACTCTGTCAAAAAGGAGCAAGCTATACTACTAATACACACGACTTAGATAAATCTTTAAAAATAATGCTCAGTGAAAACAGTCAATGCCAAAAAAGCTATATAGTGTATAATTCTATTTCTATACCTCTATTGAGCAGACAAGAGTATAAATCAGCTGGGGCACCTGGGTGGCTCAAACAGTTAAGAGTCTGACTCTCGATTTTGGCTCAGGTCATGATCTCAGCGTCATGTGATTGGAGCCCTGGGTTGGAATCGCACCCGACTCAGCACAGAGTCAACTTGACACTCTCCCTCCTCCTCTGCCCTCCCTGTCACACTCTCTCTGTCTCTTTTAAATAAATAAATAAATAAATAAATAAATAAATAAATAAAATCTTTTTAAAAAAGGATATAGACAGAGAGTAGATTAGTGGTTGTCAGTTGTTATGAATGGGGAAGGATAGGGAAAGGTAGGTGTTGCTATAGAAGTACACCCAGTAGTGTCCTGGCAGTGGTGATTTATAAATATACCTGTTTTTAAAAAATAAAGAGAAAATAAAAGTAAAAAGGGCAATTCTTAAAAGAGCACTGCTGTCATAATGACTTGAAACTATTAAATCAAACAAGATATCCTTTAAAACACCAATAGGACTTTGAATTCAAGTAAAAACAGCAAATATGACTACAATATAAAGAGCAAAGTGAATATTTAACAGTCTGTTAGACACCTTACTCTTTTTGAAAGAAAAAAGCATTAGCTCTGATACTTATATTTTCAGAAAATACCAATCAGAAATTCTGGGAATGCTTCATGTGGTTTTGCAAAGACCACAGCTGCACACTTGGTCATAAAATTCAGTCCACTCTTGGCATCACAATTTCAGAGGATTATGAAACCATTGAGAAAGTTTAAAAGAATTTCAGAACATGATTAAAGAGTTGGAGGAAAAAAAAAAATCTCTAAGTTAAAACTGGACGAGTCAGCATCATTTGAGGGAAGAGAGGGAATGATCCAAAGAGGCTTCAAGTTTTGCAAAAAGGTATTCACCAAAAGTAGTAGTTGGCTATTGTTGGTTTATACAGAAGATGAAGCAAGATGACAGAGGTTCCCTTCTCTGCCTGAAAACGTTATAGCCTCAAAAGAAGCTACTTAAATGAGTACGCAGTAAGAGTTCAAGTTTATGTAATTCTTACATGATTAAATTGACATTGTTGTGCCTACAAAAAAGGGGACACTGAGGGGTCCCTATGTTGTGTAAGGTTGCACAAGAAATGGCAGGATTTGACTTCTGGTCAAGAATGGCTAATTTCAACTTTAAGGTTTCTAACTAATGCACCAGGTCAGAGGTCGGCAAACTACAACTCAAGGGCAAATCCAGGCTTAGCCTGTTTCTGTATGGCTCAGGAGCTAAGAACGGTTTTTATATATTTAACCATTTTTTTAAAAATATTTTATTTATTTATTTGACAGAGATCACAAGTAGGCAGAGAGACAGGCAGAGAGAGAGAGAGAGAGAGAGAGAGAGGGAGGCAGGCTCCCTGCTGAGCAGAGAGCCCAATGTGGCGCTTGATCCCGGGACCCTGGGATCGTGACCTGAGCCGAAGGCAGAGGCTTTAACCCACTGAGCCACCCAGGCACCCCTATTTAACCATTTAAAGACTTTAGAATCCCCCAAAGTCTGTAGTTCATGGCATGGAAAAATTGTATGAGGTGCAAGTAGTTGTTGGCCAGTTGAAACAAACACGGTAAGGCCCACAAAACTTACAACATTTTTACGGGAAGTGTTTACTGGCTTCCGCACTTGGATGTGCAGGTAGTATGAATCTGCAGACAGAAAATTTCTACCTTGTGATGTTCTATTCCAGGAAGTGGAGGAATTTTCTCTGATAGATTGTAATTCAGGTTATGTGCACCTGTGTGAGGAAGAGATCAACTTAGAGATTTCCTGAAGATTGGAAAACAACCTCAACAGCTTTTCAAAGAACTTCAAAGGCAATTGTTCTTGGTACTTTGAAGCCCCGGAAAGTACATAAGGAAACTGGAGTGGGAACCTGATGCTTCCGAGGCCACCACACGATGGAAATGCCAGCAATGCATCTTCTTTTCAGCGGGTAGAGAGTGTGGTCGACATCAGTGTGTGCCCTAACCATGCCTTGGTGTTCTATGATGTTGAGCCCTAAATTCACTTTTCAAAAAATGGAAGAAAAATATAAATCTCGAGAGGGTATTGCCAAAAAATATTCAAATAAATAAATGCAGTAGTGCTAGAAGTCACTTGTTTTCTTAAAGCAAAATAATTGAAGATTTCTGTAAAAG